>NC_056728.1:1875460642-1875525642 GCF_019279795.1 Protopterus annectens
TCCGGAGCATCTCCATTCATCATTTTGATAGTAAACTATATATATATATATATATATATATATATATATATATATATATATGTGTGTGTGTGTGTGTGTGTGTGTGTATGTGTGTGTGTGTGTCTATAGATATATATATATATATATATATATATATATATATATAGATAGATAGATCGATAGATAAACAGATATACAGATAGATATATACAGATAGATTTGTTTTGTGTATTTTTGGGTTGCATGCACACACACACACACACACACACACACACACACACACACACACACACACACACACACACACACACACACACACACACACACACACACACACATACATATGAGTTTATAATCAGCTTGCCAGCATTAGATAATCTGGGCCTCTGTTCATAGAGTATGATTGCTGTATGTAACACAAAAGTTTACCCTGTTCTGTCAAACCTGTTACATTCATTAGCTATTATGAAATGATCTTTTAGTAGGATTTTTTAAAGGTTTTAAGTCAGTGGCATCCCTAAATGTATCTGACAGACTGAGAACAATTGCCAGCTCATCTGGCACCTTGTCCAGATTCAACAAACGAATCCAAACTACAACTCAGGAAACAAATGTAGGCTAAAAGACACTGAGTCTCCAATTTGTAAAAAATGAAAAAACAGGTTTATTGCGTTGCAAGTGAAGTAACCAAACAATACCATACAAAAATAAACAGTTAAGCGCTTTTTGTCTTAATTTAAGAAAGACAAAAAGCGCTTAACTGTTTATTTTTGTATCGTATTGTTTGGTTACTTCACTTGCAACGCGATAAACTTGTTTTTTTTTTTTCATTTTTTACAAATTGGAAACTCAGTGTCCTTTAACCTACATTTTTTTTTTACCTTGTCCAGATTCCCCAGACTGGCATCCCCTCAACTCAAAGCTGGGAAGCAAAAAAACTAAATAAATATATCTATATACGTATGTCTGTTTTTTTTTTTTTTCAAAGCTGAAAATTCAAAAGAAAGCACCTCTCCTCTGCTATGACACTGTCATTTCATTTATTTATTTTTATTTATTTATTTGCAGTTGGTTTATCAGGTTAGTCCATTGGGCCTAGAAGAACCCATTTTCAATGGAGTCCTGGGGAGAAAAGCTCCAAAAACAAAACAATAATTACAAACAAAATTACAATCAAAGCTCTTGTTACAGTATGTACAAAAGTACTAGTAGAAACATTGTATTTAAACATACAGTTTCTAAAGCAAAGATGACAATGAAAGTTTTGGTTATACTAATTATAGATAAAATATTTCATTTAACAGAGACAATTTCTGCGATAAACAGTGTCATCACTGTAAATCTAGAGTAGTTGTTTATGCATGGATTGATTCCTGCCAAAACCATGTATGGTTAGTATGTTGATGTTCATGGATGCACTGCAACAACTTTCATATGACTGATAAATGAGTACGCAGAGTACGTAGAAGTAGGATGGGAGATGAGCAGTTGGGATTCAGATCAGGATGTATCACAACTTACCCAATGTTTGCATTGAGACAGATAGTTGAGAGGAATCTAGAGATGATAAGAGTCCAAGTGACTGTTCTTATATTTGAAGAAATCATATGACAAGGTTCCAAGGACATGTTTTGGGCAGTCCTGTGGTGGTCTGAAGTCCAAAAAACAGAAGATAAGATTAGTGCAAACTATGTACAGTGCACCCAAACACTGAAGAATGAACAGTGTTCAGTATAACTAAGGGGTTCCCTGTGGGATTAGTGTGCTTTGTACTAGTGATGGGCTACATTAGCAAACAGGTTGATGGGGAAAGATCAACAAAGTTGTTGTATTTATTTATTGACAAAAAGGGGGAGAATGGAAGTTTAAAGTGTAAACTATATAGTTATGAGAGAAAGAAGATTAGCAGTGCAAGTTATGTAGGGTGGCAGCTAGAGCATTCCCACTGGGAGGCTAGGTATGAATGAAGAGTTTTTGTGAAGGTAGAGTTAGTAGGGGTAACACAAATGGGTGATGGTAGTGAGTTCCAGAGTCATGCCAGACTAAAGGATAGAAGGTATTTGCCTGGTGGAAGAGCTGGTTTGTGTATTTCAAGAAGATTTTGGTTGTTAGATCTTAGTACTCTGTTGGGTAGATACATTTTAAAGGCAGAGGAGAGGGAGGGACAGATTGAGGGGTTGAAAATAAGCTTGTGAACCAGAGTGAGCTGGGTATAGATAAGGTGGTTTGGTAGTTCTAGCCAATTTAGTTTGTGGAGAGAGGAACAATGGTGAGTAGAGGACTTCTGGCTAGTGGTGAACTTGGTGATTTTGTTGTAACAACATGAGAGTTGATTTTTCAGAGATGATTGTAGACTAGTTAGGAGTGGAGATCCATAGAGAAGGGAGGGGATGAGAAAGGATGTAGAGAGGGTGAGTTTAGTGGAGGGTGTAAGATAATGGTATTGACGGTAGAGCATACCTAATTTTTGATGGGGTTTTTTATGTTTATTTGTATGTGGGAATTAAATTTGAGCTGATTTGGACACCAAGTAGCTTGGTCTCTGATACCAGTTCCAGAGTTGTGTTGTTTTGACTAGAAATACAGAAGGTGTTTGTGTTGAGAGGGGTGGCTTTTGAGGGAGTGAATACCATTAATTTGGTTTTAGAAGCATTGAGTGCTAAGTGATTATTTTTCATCCATTGTTCAGTGGTTGAAAAGCGTCTTGAGTTAGCTTTAGAAGTAAAGGGGCTGAAGTGGCAGAGCAAATTATAGTTGAGTTGTCTGCATATTGAATAATGTTTGAGAATGGGATGGAGTTGCAGAAGTCATTAATAAAGATGTTGAAGAGGAGGGGAACTAATATTGAACCTTGTGGAACACCAGTTGGGGTATTAAGAAATGAGGAGGTGGCCTTTTTCCATTTTACTGCTTGATGTCTGTTGGATAAGTAACTGGAGAACCAGTTCAGAGAGGAAAGAGATAGGTTAAGCTTAGAGAGTTTAGATAGAAGAAGATTATGGGAGATGGTGTCAAAGGCCTTAGAAAGATCCAGTAGAAGGGCAGAAACAATATGACCAGAGTCTCGGGCTTTATTTACTGTTTCCAGGAAGGAGATGAGGGCTGTCATAGTGCTGTGGCCTGGTCTGAAGCCATGTTGTGTGGGAGTTAATAGGTTGTTATCAATGAGGTATGGTAGGAGTTGTAGTTGGATACACTTTTCAAGGAGTTTGAAGATGGGAGACAGGATAGCGATGGGACGAAAGTTGGAGACATTGTTATTGTTACCTCCTTTATGTAAAGGTATGATAAAGGCCTTTTTACAGATATGAGGAACTGTGCTTTCTTGGGTAGAGCAGTTGATTAAAATACTAATGGGGTAGGCAATGGCTTCAGCAGCTATGCTGAGGAATTGTGAAGGAATATTATTGGGAGCATTTTAACCAGACTTCAGTTTTAGAAGGAGTTTTTTTTATGGTAGAAGTGGGTATGGGTTTTAGTGAGAAGGGTGGAGGGTGGGGGGGTATTTGGAGGTGGGAGAGATGAGGAGGGAGGAAGAGTTGAGTGGGTGGTGAAGGTTGTAGAATTGGAAGATGGGGTAGGTAGTGAACTAGTGTTTGAAGGTGGATGGTAAGAAGATGAGAGTGGGGATGGTTTAGAGGGAGTGGAGATGTCAGAGAAAGATGAGGTTAGTTTGGAAATAGAATCAATGAAGAAGGAGTTAAATTGAATAGCCAGGTCTATGTCGAGAGCGTTTGGATCGGGAGTGGGGGTGTCTGGTTTACTGGGATCAAAGAGAGTGGAGATACTTTTCCAGAATTTTTGAGGGTTTGTTTTATTGTTGTTTTGGAGTAAGGGGAAGTAGTTTTGTCTGTCAGTGGTGATGAGTTTCTTTACTTTATTTCGAAGTGTTTTGTATTCGTTCTAGATGAGGGGAGTTTTATTTTTATGGTAATGGGTCCAGAGTTTGTCTCTTTGCCGCATTGTAGCAAGTGTATTTTTTCTGAGCCATGGGGTAGTTTTGTTTTTTATTCTTTTTGTTCTTAGGGGAGCATGAAGGTTTAAGAGGTTTAAGAAGGTAGTGTTGAAATGGGTGACTGCATTATCAAGAGGAAGTGATTTTAGAGTATTCCAATTTATTGCTTTAGAGAGTTAATGAAAGCTGAAGGGTTAAAATTTTTTAGGTTACGAGTAGTAATGAAGTTATGGGTATGATGAAGGAGTGAAGGGAGACGGTGTGTAAGTGTGGGTAAGTGATCACTAAGAGGATCAGGAAGAGTACCACTGTTAGAGAAGTAGTGGGGGTGAGAGACTAGGATCCAGTCAAGGATACTGCCATTGGGCAGGTTTTTTGAGGGGCGGGTTGTAGAATTGATGAGCTGAGAGAATTTACAGAGGTTAATGTTAAGTGGATTTGAGGGAGACTGAATGGAGGCCTAATTTATATTCATGTCTCCTAGGATTATAGTTTCATTGCTGATGTTAGTGGAGAGCCAGAAGAGGATGTATTCGAGTGTAGAAATATTATCACCAGGAGGGATGTAGATGGAGGTTATACATATATGCTTGAGCTTGTTGATTTGTAGTAGTGTTATTAGTAATTCAGCATTGTTAAAGTGGGGAGTAGGTTTATTATAGGGAGTAACTGATAGTGAGGGTGAGTATAATAGAGCTATATTACCCCCTTTTTTATGAGATCTGTCTTTTCTAATAATAGAATTTCATATTAAAAACCTCATTGCTTGCTGGGCAGTGAATGTAATACCAGCATTCATTTACCAGTATCAACATTGCACGCCTGCACCACTAGTTGTGCCCCATGACAGCTTGCAGCCAGGGAAGCTATTCACCTTGCCCAACCCTACTAACAACTCTGGACAGAACACTGCATGGAGCAGGAGCTTTTCTGCCATACTAATAAAGAATGAAAGTCTATACATGCAGGTACTTCCTGAATCTCTAAGATTGTAATAATTTTTATTTAAAGCTTGTGGTTTAGTGGAAGACAGTAACTTTGATTTATAAGATTAAGTTATTTATTTTATTTTATATATATCTGTCTTTGTTTACCAGAAAAGTCTGACGTTGTAATACCTATCTTCAGCAGAGGTCCGTGGAGAAATGCTCCATCTGCTTACATTGCAGTACACTAAGTTCCAGTTAAACACAGAGTAGTTAAGTTTCTGTTGACATTTATATACAAACAGTAATTACATTTATAAATTCTAAGATTTTACAGAGGTGGTGGTGGGTAAATAGAAAAAGTATTTAAAAGAAAATTTGGGCTTTCTTAACGTTTGGCTGTGATGTTCCCTGTTAGGTCTTAGATGAGCAAACTTAAGTATTTTGTATTCTGTTTTTTTTTTTGTATTAGTACTATAAAATATTACAAGTACTGTTGCTGTATTTTTTAGTATAATGGTATGAGAGTAATGCAGTCAGTGACTTAAGACAAATACCATTACGAAAGATTGCACTACGAGTTTTCATGGTGGATAAAGTACTTCAGAGAACAAAGCAAACAAAGCAAGTTAATAACTGACTTAAAGCAGGTGAGGAATGTGCTAGTTTAAAAACCAGGAGAATGAGAAACTGGTATATTAACACACACACACACACACACACACACACACACACACACACACACACACACACACACACACACACACACACACACAGACACTAGAAAACATATGCAAACCAGATGTTATAAAATGCATGTATACATCAGGCTGCATCCATTAAGAAAGCTTACTTTGATTAATAAGGAAACAGACTGATTGTCCCTTGAAAATAACATGCCATGTCAGAAAGATATACTGGCTCCATAAGACCCCCCACAAGACAACAAAATGCACATTGGATTTATAGTCTACCGCTTCCAAAACATACTAATGACAAATCCTAATATTTTAATAGTTGCAGTTGGTTAACTAAGGTCTCCTTGAAAATAACCTATTTCTATCTGTGACAGATTTCTGACAGTAATCAGGAACACATATTCCCTTTGGGAGCTGAGAGAAATGATTAATGATGCTATATTTAGTGTGATTGCAGAGTTTGATTTATACTGCATGCATAACATATCTTTATATATTCATGTAGTCAAATTAAACAGTTATTTCTGTGTTTATTTCTCCATTTATCTTTCTGTGTGTCCATCTGTCTATCCATTTTTGCATTAATCTAGTTTTTTTGTCTGGCTATCTGCTATCCATATGTTCATCCATCACTATCTGCCTATCTATCACTGTCTATCTTTCAGTATATTATATTAAATCTTTTACAGCCCATTTCACAGGTGTACATTTGAACATTTAAAGCTCACTTAAAGAAATTGATTTTACGCTGCAGTGACTGTGTTTTACAATAGCTATACAACTTTATTTAAATAAGATGAGTATTGTAAATTATTTTGCAAACATGATACATTTTTATTCTTGCAGCATTATTTGAAATGGATGAGGAGCACACGCATCTAGCATGTGCAAAGTCTGTATTCCTAATGTTAATTATGCAGGCAAGCAGCATTAGTATGCAGACAAAAGAGCAATAGCCCTGTGTACAAATGTTGGAGTCAGCAGATGCAGACATTCAGACATTGCCAAGGATTACAGCAGGCATCATCACTTAGAAAACAGGTTAACAGGTCACTGACACACAGCAGGCCATATGCATGCCACATTTTACATGCAATTCCAATGCCAAACACCACAGATGAGATGTTTAGAACAACCAGCAGTCTCAACAACAGCATCGACTAAGGAGGCCACTTTCTCTATAGCAGCAAGGGAGATTTTAAGAGGGGAAGACCTCAGGCATCACACTACTTTATCAGGCATTCCATGTTGTGTATGCAGAGCACAGGGATGCTTGCTATCTGCATTACCTGCCAAGCATAGTGATGGAGATGAAGTTCTTCTCTGATGTTTCAATTCTCAAGCTGTGGGTGTGTTTTTCTTTGGAGGCACATGGCCCCAGGGAGATACTGGCATGCATGGCACAGCATTAGTTTGTAACATGCAAAATATGGCCTGAAATGAGAACAAGACAATGAAGGGAATGTCTACTAGAAAAAGGTATTGAAAAGAGCCCAGAAACACCAGACATCATTGTAAAATCATTAGCTGATGGCTGTCTACCTCTACATTTCCTGCATTAAGGTCACCTGCATCTGCAAGACAGGATGGTTCATCATGGGGTGCTGAGAACTCACATACCCTAGCATGTTGGCTATCTGGTTCCAGTCAATGCCCCTCATGACCTTTGCAGTGTGGCTTTGTACAGAAATACACAGCTTCTCTGAGTGCTGTTCAAATACTTTATCCTTGAAAATGCCCAGTGACACAACAGGTTTAGCTCTATATTTATTCTGGTGTGGTAAAGCAGAATAAGCAAAGTTAAGCAAGCCTTATGCAGGACATACCAATGATGCTAACTCACTGTGTTTGTCCAGCATCCACATGCACCAAAATATAAGGAGGATACTGGTTAGTGTCACCTGCAAATGTGTATGTGGCTGCAAAGCACATACTAGACAGCTGTGTGTACTGTTGTACAATTGCAATGACACCTGTAGGACCATCCAGGGTAGTTTGGCCAATACAGCAGCTGGTTTACATATGTGGAGCGGTGCACAGTACAGCAAGCACAAGGGCTATCTGAGCAGTGGAATCATAATCCCTATAGGTACAAAGGAGTCAAAATCACAGATGTCATCCTGTGATAAACCAATTACATTTGCTACAGTAGTCACATTTACAGTGTACACTGTCATTCAGCATGCCTGAGCATGAAAAAGCATGAAACCAATATTTGGTTAATGTAAGCACCTACAAACTGACAGTAGATAGATGTCAAGCATTCTGTCAATATATGTCATGACCCTCAAAGTCATACCTGTGTATGTCAGAAGTACATAAGTTTGTGCCATTCAGTGGCTTACAGCCTCTTCACCGTTACCTTACAACCATGCTGATCACCATACCTAAGGGATATAGGTATTTATAGTGTTTTTATATGCTATGTAAGCTTCAATCTGGTCTGTGTGTGATGGTACTAGTTGATGCACAAGACACTCATTGGATTATATCATCATATACAACTGTACAAGCAGCTCATGTCTAATATCAACATTCTAGCTCCATATGCTTTGGTACTCCAGCAAGCACAGCACAGACTGATACACAGTCATAGGCAAGAAGTTTTGTACATTGGTTTAATAAATATCATTCCCATCTTAATATTCATCCTCACCTGATGCATTCTACGCAGAATCCTATTGTGAGAAGGAGACAATAGTAGCCAGAATGCTAACCACAGATTACAGCACAATTTGAGCTGCAAAGTCACCTTATATATCACCCTCTGAACTACTATGTGTTGTAATTCATTGACCTATGTCATCTGTGATACTTGTAGAAATCACTGTTACTTCCTGTGTGAGATACTATAAATAGCACATTGTGCCATCTATGGAGGTATCTCCACCAGATGTTGAGGCAATAACTAAAATAAAAAAGCAAAAACTGTGTACATAATGCAATGTCATTAGATGAATTTTAAAAATGGCTGCATGGTGGTACATTGCAGACTAAAAATTGTATTGATTGTCTGTCTTTATCTTATGAATATTATACACTAGTTAGAACAGCCTGAAATCCTGATAGGATTCATGCACAAAGGTGTGCTGTGGCATCACTGCAGTGCATGATGCTGAGATCCATTTGATTTAGATCTTGAATGGGCAATGTGCTTAAAACATTATTGATGCCATGTTGTGCACTCACTGAGTGTGACACAAAGGAGGTGGCACTATGTAAACACTGTTAACCACATATGTGTTGTGTATTGCAGCACCACGTGCATAGAAGAATAAACATGCAATGTGAGCTACCTCTAGTACAATGGAGATCCAGAGCACACAGAGTGCAGGGCATGTGTGAATGATTTGTAATAACATAGCAACATCATGGTAACAAACAGGAAGATATTTTGATGCAGTGACTTATGGGCACATTGATGGTGTAGTGTGATGCAAAGTTGCTGCCTTGATAATATATGATGCTATGCAACGATCACATATACGAGTCAACAGTAGATCAGATGTAAGATATGTGCTGATTTCTTAGTTGAAAACCTGCCTTTTGGTTACTTGGACTGCAGCACTCTTATGCATAGCCAACTGACAAGATTCCATTCTGATTGAACTGCAATGCTCATTCAATTGTATAGCACCATTTTATTAGTATGTTTCAGTTTAACCAAATAGAATCTTATGGTGTGAAGGCATTGCTTTGAGACTGATTACTTAACTCCACTGATTATGTAAAACTACAGGTTAGAATAAGCAAAATTGCACTAACATTGTTTGTTGGAGATATATGGCTGTGGAGATATTAAACAAAGCTTGTTTTATATATTATGCACGTGATCATATCTATATATGACTGCGCTGGTGGTGCTGCGGTAGCGTTGTCGCCTCACAGTTAGACGTTGCATGTTCGATTCTCAGTTAGAGCGTCTTCTGTGTGTCAACATGCATGAATGGGCATTCCTTCACTGAAGGTTGTACGTTAGGCCCAGCAAGCCAGTATGTAAAACTCTACTGCCAATCATTAGCAGACCGGATTTCCACTGTGGCGACTCCTAACCGGGAAAAGCCGAAAGACAGTTTTGTGAGCTGCATGCTTTTGGGGCATGATGAGCAGTGTCATGAAGGGTTACAAAAAATGTCAGTGTCCAGGTAAAATTCACTACAATACAGCTTTTAGTAGATGATGTTACTCATTATGAATACAAGTAATATGTTGATATTTACATTAATATTACCAGAGCTAGGTGACTTAAACACCATTTCATGATACCAATTAAATCCTTAGGAAATGTATGAGAAAACTACCATTTATAATCACAGAGTAAATTGTACAATTTCAGAGATAGTTATTGCTTATGTTGTAAATTATACAAATAAACATATTTTTTCACATTTCTATAAATAAGTGAAACTATCAAGCACACAGAAAAAAATGCGGTTATACATTAGATGAGCCCCAGGATTTAATAAACTCCATGTAGGAACATTCTAGAGCCTACATGGAATGTTACCATGTCTGTGTACTGAGTTCCCCCTTGGCAGCACTCCATGCATATTAATCATGGTGCATTGCCAAGGGATAGCCATGGAACACAGTTAATGAATCAGTGTAGGGAGTGTAGTGCCAACTGTGTCCGCAGATGAGTAAAACACTCCCTGCACTGTCCAGTTATATAATGTCAATTGTTTATTTTATTGTTATAAGAGTTTATTTGTTTTAATTTATTTATTTTTAGAAAAAAGCTGTTTGCCTGGCACAGCGCGGAATGCAGCAATGCTAAGTGGTGCCAAGACACCTGCCAGACATCCAAAAATAGAAAACAAATGCAATTAATTATTTATTTGTAGGTCATGTTTTAGCATAGCTGAGTGGGTTTGTGCTTTGCTGCATGGTGTTTAGCAGTGCTTATAGGCAGCTGAGAGGTACATGTAAAGGTGTAGCTGAATTCAACATATCCTCATAGCTAAATGGGTAGAGGTATGGCCTCGTGAGCAGTAGGTGCAGGATTTGAATACATGGAAGGAGAAATAAGCATTTATTTTTAAAATACAAATTATGCCAATTATATGTAAGATCTGGCCTGATGCTCTCCACTAAGCTCTGCTAAAACTTGTTAAGCCCTGCTACGCACTGCATAAACACAATAATGGCTGAAAATGTTTATGCACTCCTTGGCTCTGCTAAGCATACTGGTCTTCGGGCTTTTGCACTGCTCAGCTGAGCTGAGCTGGTTTTCCCACTGCTAAACAAAGCACAACATTTTTAAATGCTGCCCAATGGTGTGTAAAAGTGGGTAGGGTTCATGCTTTCAAGTGCATTGTTGGAGCATCATGGAGTCCAGGGTCATGGTTGGACACCTTGCAAAAAAAAAACATGAAGGCTAGCATCTGCAGGGTGGTTAGCAGGGCTCAGATTGCAAGGTGGACCTCCACCTAGGACCAGCTGGCAAGGGAACTGGTATCCCCCAAACAGGCAACTAATGTCATCACCACCATGATGACCTGAAGGGACATAAGGGGGATCTCACTGACACCTATGTCTAAGAATTTTGGGCAGAGGATGTCCCACATGTATGTAAGTACTTACCTCTGCATCACCAATATCTAATCTGAATGACTGCTAAACTGGTATGCATAATGGTGTGCTACTCTCTCAACAGCTGTAGAAGATAGGGCTATCAAGCTTGAGGTGCATGGTGGGTGCTTGGCCAGGTTGCACCATGAGTGTGGTGAATATGGATGCATTATGCTAACTGTAGTGAAATAAGCAAGAAAGAGTAAAGCATTACCTGCAATAAACTATGTACATTAAAGTTTGTATTGCAATAAATGTGGACTTGGAGTTGTAGTGCAATAAATTAATAATGTCAACTGTAGTACAATAAAAACATGAAAATAATAGCATTACCTGCATTAAAATATATACAAGAAAGTCTGTAGTGCAATAACTGTGGAAGTAGAGCTGTATTGAAAGACCTGAATAATGACAGCTGTTGTTCAATAAAAAACTCGAAACAGTACCAGAAACTGCATGAAAGTATACACAATAAAGTCTGTAGTGAAATAAGGTGGAATTAAATCTGTGTGATAAGAAATCAATAATGCCAACTGTTCTGCAATGGCACATAAACCACTACCAGTAACACCAAGGTAAATTGTTTGCATCAAGTTTGTCTTGATTTCACCATTGCATTCAGGCTGTAAGGTAAGGTGGTGCAGTGAAGTATAACACTGTAATAGCTGTAGCATGCAAATAAAATGGCTTCAACATGTCTTATTTAGAACATACAGTACTGCTCAAGGCTGTTTCTAGGCCAATATTGTCCACATAATGCTCTGTAATCCACAAACAGCAGGTAAGCAAGGTAAATGTGTGAGGTACCCACTCCATGATCTGATATTGTTTTTTTACTTCCCAAATATTTCAAACCAGTAACAATGTATTGTGTACACCTGCATTCTATATAGTAATGTATAGATTACCTGCTATCTCTGTCATGATTGTATTTCAAGCATTTGTGTTCTACTGTCACTGAAGTCTAGTATACAACTGTAGTAGTACTATCAAGTCATATACTGGTTCCATGTGAGATCTGGGCAAATATCAGTCAGTCAGTAGTCAGCAGTGATTCAGTAGCTCAGTTTGTTAAATGTTCTGTCTGTAGTACATTTTGCAACACATTGACCAGGGTTAGAAATCAGTGTAATGTAGCACTAAATATTACAGTATCGATCACGTAATGTTTACAGATTCTCTCTCCACAGGAACTGCAGGTAAATGGGTGAGATAGCCCATATTATGAGTAAGTAATTGTGTGTTTAGATGTCACAGTCTGTTAAAATCATTAGCAAGAATGTGAAAGTACAGCATAACATAAAGGAAATAAATGTAATAATAATTAAATAAAATGAAATAAATAACATGTGTAAACTTTGTATGGTTGTATGCCTGGAGGCACAATGGAAGGGCACTTCTATGGGCTAGGCTTGTAAAGGCTCCATGACCATTAGCCTAGTACACACCTATGGACCTATGAACCTATGAGTGTCTGTTCAAAGTTGCTGCAGTCAATTCATATATTCCATGCAGATGTCCTCTGCAGTCACTGCTATTGGGTTCTAAACCCATGCCTGCCAAGCAATGCATGATAATTGTTTAGTTTCTATATTGTACACATACATATCTCTCAAGTGTCACACTGTCATGTAATGTAATTCGTAGTGCATAATCCATCTGTCACAGGATTAGCATTGGCACAATTACCTTAATTGCAAATTATCGCTACATCAGCCCACAGTACACCATGGTAGTTATATAGGTCCACCTGATGTGCAAGTGTTCTATGTAGTTGTGTACTCACAGTTGTTACTACCTGGCCCATACTGTCCCATGTGAATAGCTTGAGAGGTATGTACATGCTACAGCAGCTATAGGGGACTGGTACACATAAATAAAGGATGGACTTGTAGAGTAGATAGTACTATTGTCAAGTAAATAGCCTATAATTGTACTAATGGATTGTACTTCTCTCTGTCCCCAACCATTATCTTCATTTATTTGTTATTCTTATCCATTGGTTATGGTTTATTATTCACATATGCTGTTAAATTACCCGTATTTTGGGCATGTGTATTATTATTGTTGTGTATTATAATGGATGCATATTAACATATCTTGCTGAATTACTTATTTTGCTGGCCTGGAACTGCAAAAACAACAGCAAAGCAGCAAAGCAAAAACAGCAAATACAACGATGAACAAAGACTCCAAGAAGACAGTGTATGCTGAGACATCAGAGAGGAATACATTTCAGGGTAGGCCGGTTCCCGGTGATCCACCTACTTTGCCTCAACTGATCATGACATCAGGTCCTAGCACATCTGGGACCCAAGCCAGTGGTGCCCCGTCTGCTGCTCCTGTACCACCTGTGGTGTCAGGTGGAACTGCCTGAGAGAACAGGGCCTGGCCTCCCCCTGGGAGTGATGGTGGAGGGCTGCAGTCACCCAAAAGGAACTGTCAGTCATGGTGTGCAGGATTGTTCATCACCTATAAACATCACCTGTGCCAGACTGAGGGCAGACTGGTCAACCTGGTGTGGCAGGCTGGCAATGGCACCGAGCATCCAGCACAGCCACCTTTGGAGCAGTGAAGGAGCAGTGTTGACTGCCCATGGGTGGATATGTCAGTCATGCTGCTGCCATCTGTAGGCACATGTGACTCTGATTCCACAACATCCTCCCCGTCCAAGGTGTTTACCCCCATGTGTCACACACTGCCTCTGTCTGCTGTCTTGTCTGTCTGCTATCTCATCCTCTCCTGCCCAACTTACCTCTCCACATGTACCTATGTCCCTTCTCCAACATTCCACTCTATCCTTAAAAAAAAAAAAAAAAAAAAAAAAAAAAAAAGGCATCTGTCCCATCCCACAAAAAAAATATCGCCCCATAGATAGGGTCTCTATTTTGTACATGTGTCTACTGGGCACAACTACTTTGGTCCAATTAGCTTGACAACACATTTCTGTTGTCTTCACCCCTCTCTCTGGAGTTTGAGAGTTCAAATTCATCTACAAAATTTGTCAAAATGTACAGCTGTTGCTGTACAAGAAATGGATAGCTACAATTCTTTCCTACAGCAGTCCTGCACACCCCTACCTACATTTCACACTGTTTTTTCCCCTGCCTGCCCCAATTTCACCACTTTTTTTATCACCCCCATTTTTCTTTTCTTTATATTTTTTTTAGCCCAGGTTTGGATGGATTTGTACAGAACGGCACGCCTCTTCACTTAGCTCAGCTTAAATGAGCTTTAAAGTAGTTTAATGTCTATATATGTCTATTACAGTGTTCCTCACATGTAGAACTTAAACATCTCTGCCAAGTGTCAAACCTGAGATGTCCTTAACTATAGCACACTGCATTAATCCACCATGCTACACAAACTTTAGGTTAGATAGGTGTTTCCAGAAAAACATACTGCTTACTACTTACAGGATTTATGCATGTAACTGAAATAAAACATTAAAGTGAGAACTGGTACTGTACCCTGGACTCTGGTGCAATTATAAATAATAATGAAGGGATGTAAGCAAGACCAGTGATAACAGGTATATGGGCCCATTTATCAGCAACTTGTGGAAAGAATTGAAATTTCTCCAATATCTTGTTGCACACAAGACAACTAGTGTGCAGTGACAAGCACTGTCCACATAGTTGCAAAGCAGATACTCATAAAAGTGATTGGCACTCACACTCCAACCATCTAATCAGTAAAAAAAGATTCGGTTGCCATGGATATGAACTTTCCTACTGTTTTTATTACCGGCTTGGTGGATATGGGCATCCTGAGGCAATGTAGAAATTGCCTCATATTTACTGACAACCAGTTAATTCTCAAACAAACTGATGAAGTATGTGAGAGATGTATTTACACAACATCACAGGAGGCAAAGCTCTCACAAAAAAATACTCCAAATGTCAATAAGGTTGTCAGTAGTACACATGCTGCACCCATCACACACAATTCAAAGCAGACATATAGACCCACATATACTGAAGCACTTACATGCAAACTTTCTAAGCCACAAATACCTCCTAGACAAAGTACACATAAAAAATACCCTCAGCAGCTCCAAACACACTCTTTCAACACATAGAGCTACAGCTCTTCTACCTCTAAGCCCATAAGACAAGTCACCAAACAATCCAGCATTCTAGTAATTGGAGACACCATTGTGAGACACACTGATGTCCCTCTCACCAGGCTGTGCAAGAAGAAAGTTACAGTCAGTTGCTTATCAGGGGCTAGGATCCACCACATTATGCATGCACTCAGGTCATTGGATCATAATTACCAATATGACTCAGTCATATTCCATGTGGGATTAAATGACCTTAGACGTACCTCCCTAGATTATATAAAGAGAGACATCATAGAGCTCTTGGAATATGTGTCTATAGCTGGTATGAGCCTAGCATTGAGCAGCATTTTACCTTCTCCAAGGATGATGCCACAATATGAACAAAAGATGATTGACTTTAATAATTGACTTAGTTTCTGGTGTCATTCTAAGAGTGTGCAATATTTGTCAGCATTAAAGGAGATGGTCATTAGACCACGCTGCTTTGGCAGGGATGGTCTGCACCTCTCCCCTCTAGGCTTCTGAATATTAGCTAAAGCATTGTCTTCCTCCATAGTGCCTTTTTAGGTAATGCCAAACAGAAAGTACTTCTGACATAGCAAATCAAAACCAAGAAAATCTAAAGGTATTACTGTTCAATGCTAGGAGCCTAAACAAAAAAAAAAAATCCTCTCCCTGGAAGGTCTCATTAACCTAGAGAATTCTGATGTCTGTGTGATCTCTGAGACATGGTTTAAAGCCACAGACAGCACACCAACAATGCAGGGTTATAATGCCTTCCACACATTTAGAACAGCTACTTCACAGGCAGGGACTAAAGGAGGAGGTATCTCTATTTACATCAAAAATAAATATACTTCAAGGCTGGTCAAACAGGACAATGCCGTTGAGCTGCTCCATGTTCAAATCACCATAGGTATAATCCAATATAGGTCCCCCTGTATGACCCAGGAAACCCATACCATGTCTTTAAACTTATTAGAAGCACTAACCATCCAACCCAATACCATATTCCTGGGTTACTTTAATTACCCCACTATTAACTGGGAATCCTATATGACATCAAACATGCATGCACAGAGATTAATGGATTTTGTAAACACAAACTCCCTAGACCAGATAGCCAGTACACGAACCAGGGGGTGCTACCATGCTGGATCTGGTCCTCACTACTATGGGAGAGTGCTGCACAGCCCTTACTGTAATGCCTTCCCTGGTAAGGTCAGATCGCAAAATGGTCTCCTTTGAAGTAAAAATAAAACCTGGACCCCCAGCTAAACTAGGAATATTCAGGAACTATTCTAAGGCTAAACTCCTGCTATTAAGTGAAAACCTTGCAAATGTTCAAGCCCCTATAAACCCTGAGAACACTTCTGCCTATGCAGAACTGTTCACAGAAACACTGTACAAGCATGTTAATAGCTGCATGGAGGCAGGTGTACCTCCCAGGAAGAAATACAGAACTAACTCAAAAAACAAGCCACTCTGGTGGAATCACAAAATCAGTCATATGTAAAACAGGAGGAAGAAAATCATGGCAAAAATTAGGAGGTGCAGCACCCAGCAGGATAAAAGCACTCTCATTAAACTAAACAAACAACTCAGAGGACAAATAAAGTCTACCAAAGGCAAACTGGAGGTGTGTTTGGTCTCTCAGGCCAAGGACAACCACAAAGCATTCTTTAGCTATGTCCGCAACCTCAAAGGCAATACACAATTGTGTGCAGAGATCATTGTAAATGGAGCCACCTATACTGAGCCAGAAGATATAGCAGACCTCCTGGCTGATAAATTCAGCTCCAACTTTACTCGTCTCTCCCCCTCAACCTTCCCTCAGGAAGTATCATCAAATATAACTCCCCCTTCTATCACTAGAGAACAGGTCCTTAGTGCTCTCTCTAAGATGAAGAACACTGCCTCAATGGGTCCAGACAATATCCCAGGATGCCTTCTAAATAGTATGAAACATGACATATCAGGGCATCTGGAATTACTAGCCTTCAAACAGGCTTTGCACCTCATGAATGGATAAAAGCAACAGTCATCCCTCTGCACAAAGGTGGGCCATCTACAGACCCTGGAAACTACAGACCCATAAGTCTCACTAGTCTTATATGTAAAGCCATGGAAAGAATTATCATGGAGATGATCAATAGAGATATAGTAAACCTCCAGACACTGGATCCAACCCAGTTTGGTTTCATTAAGGGCAGATCATACCTACTCAACCTGGTGGATATCTTTGAGAAGGTCACCAAAGCAATGGATGAGAGCAAAATCATTCACAATGTCTACCCTGACCTGGCCAAGGTATTTGACACAATACCCCACTCAGGCATTGTTGACAAACTCAAGAAGTTAGGTACAAACCCGTATGTCACCCGGTAGGTAGCCAACTGGCTCACAGACAGGACCCAGGAAGTTAGAATTCGGGAGTCCACCACTGCAAAGAGGCCACTCACAAGTGGAGTCCCTCAGGGATCAGTCCTTGGACCGCTCCTTTTTGGCATTTACTTCTCAGAAGTCAAGGCTAGTGTCAGTGGTCTCTGGCTGACCAAATTTGCAGATGATTGCAAATTAGGAGCTGTCATTGAATCTCACACTGACACCAATGTTCTCCAGGAGGGGCTGACACAGATGAACAAATGTTGTCAGAGTCATGGACTAAAACTATATGGCAGGAAATGCATAATAGTATCCTTTGGGAAGTCATCCATCCCTGGTAACTATCACATTGACAACATACCCCTTAGAGTTGACCCAGTAGTCAGGGATGTAGAGACACACATAGATAGTAATCTAGCCTTTGATCATAATGTGTCTATGTGGTGAGGAAATCATTGTATGCTGCTCACCTTATAAACAAAGGTATGGCATCTAAGTCCAAGGAAGACATTGTTCCACTGTATTTGGCATTCATCAGCCCTATCATTGAGTACAATGCCCTCTTTGGTATGTACCTAACCAAGCATATCCAACAACTGGAATGTCCACAGAGGTTTCTCACTAAAAGGATACAGAACGTAAGTAATATGTCCTATGCAGACCACCTCAAGGCCCTATCCCTGTATTCTGTCTCCTATAGGCTTTTGAGGGGAGATCTATGCATGGCATAAAGGGCATTATCAGACCCCACTATGATGGACCTCCTGCATATCCGCAAAACAAACAGTACCAGAATTACCAGTTGTAAAGACTTAAACCTTGCCTGTGATATAAATAGGACCTGCTGGAGACGGAATTATGTATCTCAGAGACTACCCTGTGTATAGAACAGGCTCCCCATCCATGTAAAGGAGAATTCCTCCCTAATACATTTCAAATGCAACTTGGACAATTGGATGGGAAACCAGAAATTCATCCCTGGTTTGGCACATATGTCTCTGATGCAGACAGGTAACTTGTAAATGGTTCATCTGCCAGGCCCATGCTTACTCAGAACTTGTTAGAGATTTGGGATGCATGACTAGGCTTAAAAAGGCTCTTGTGGTTGTTAGCCTAGTAAACACTTATGAACCTATGAAGACACCTGCTAAGGCAGCAATGGGAAAGTACATGTACAACTGGGACCCTGGTGCAGAAATACAAACATATAAAGCCACCCACATACTCATGGATATGGGAATGTTTCTCACAACCTGTATGTGTAACGTATTGCTACTTAATGCCTTGTACTAATCCTGTAACATTGCTGTTTAATGCTAATTTATAATGAAAATTGTTTTATATGTAGGAGCTTTTATCCCCAGGCCTCTGCTGAAAAGGGGCTCTTCAGCTCACTTGGACAATCCCAGTCAACAAATATAAAATAAAATAAATAAATGTGTGCACATATATTCTGCAAGTACATATGATTTTGCAGTGTCTTAGTAGCTGAGTCTGTTAAATGCTTTGCAGGCGGTACATTTTGCCACACACAGTCCTGGGTTCGAATCCAGTGTTGTGTTGCACTTCAATTACATTATTGTGAAGACAGCAAGTAATGACTGAGTCATGCAATCTTACTTCCCACAGGTTACTGCAACTTAATAAATTGCAACCCAGTTTTGCAAGGCAAAGGCTTGCAGGCAGAGATACAATGCACATATCCATATAGCCTAACTATATGTCACCTACTACTCTGTTAGTTGTCCTGTTGCATAATAGACACACCTTAAGCACATGCCCTGATTGCACTGTATAGATTACCCTTACCCTGGGTCTGCCATAATCCAGGCCTGACACAGCTGAGACAGTTACACATAGAGCTTGCTATCCACAAAAATGTTCACACTCCTCCCTACGTGTTGTAGGCTTCAGCAGCAGCTGCATGTAAAGGTAGCTGCTACAGATCTACCATACCTCCCAAGCCCCTAGAACAAGGGATCCAGATATAGCCATACATAATGGGTGGTGGGGCAAAGGCCAACAGATAGGGACATGTGTAAGAGTTTGCCCCTACAAAGATAACAATCTGATATAATAACATCTATTGCAGTAGCATACATAGTCTGATGGGTTTGCAGTGTGACACACATGTTTGTCATCCCTTACTGACCTCACCCCACAGTGATTGCCAGTGCACTGCCAGATGACCACAATGGGTATGAGACACTGGCCATGCATATGAGGTAAAACTGTGGACATATATCATGAATCTCTACAGTGGACGGTGTTTGTACCTACCCTCTGTGATGCTGTAGTCTCAACAACTCAGTAATGTCCATCTCAAAAACTAAGACAGGGGCTAAGGCCTACATGAAGGCCTTATATATTGCACTGTGGTGGCATGTCATTGGCTAATGATAGTGCAATACATCTGTTTTGTCTGCAATTAGCAATTCTGAGCCACAGAGTGGTGCACAGGCAATTACCTGCTAATGAACAGTACCTTACAGAGGCAAGCAGCTGTTTATGAGGAGCAGTTTTGTATGAGACTTAACACACAGAGATAGTGTTTTACCGAAAGATTACTTGAAGCAAGTTCAACAAAGGAGTGTTGCACTCCATCAGGTATGTAATAGTTTCTACATATAACAGGATGCAGATGGGTGGATGGAGATATGGGGAATAGGGATTACAGCAGTACACCTGTCTTAGATCTATGGCGATGTCATGTCATTGCTACTCTGCTGTCCTACACCTATATGCATGACTCTCAACTGTCCCTGATTTCAATCATATCTCAGTTCTGTACCTGTTAATCCCACCTACAACAGTCAGCTGTTGTAGGAAAGCTATTGGATTACACATAGTACATAGTGACAATAAGAGAGGGTGTACACCCCTGCAATGTCAATGATGTACTGTAGTTCACCTCCTCTTGTTCTGCCCATGTCTCATATAATTAGTTCTAACATTGTAAAACTGAACCTGAATGTCCCTGATTTACTATGGCTAAATCCCTGTATCTGTTGACATTTGTCCCTGTTTGGTTGAGAGCTATGCCTAACATACCTGTCAAGCTCCTACAGCAAGAACTCAGAACAAAACCATAATTAGTGGGGAGCAAAGGCCCAAACTCATGGTACATACCTGAGGCAGTGATACTACTACAGGCATATCACCCTCAATATAGGTGTATGGGTGTTATGTTTTGTTCAATCACCTACACTGTCATATTGCATACCTCACAGGTGTATTGTACTGGCAACAATAACTCGATGTAACTGATGTGCATGTTATAATGGGCGTGATTTGTCTGTATGTTATTGTGAGTTTGTTTGTTTTGTGCATAGGAGTAGAGATGTGAAGATGTGGGACTTGTAATGCAGTTGTAGATCATCATCTGTATATGTCTGTGTGGATTATCATGCATAATAGTGCAAGTAGTAATGTACTGCTGTTTTTTTGCTTTTCACAGGTGATTGGGGGTACAAAGTGTGTCCCTCTCACAACCTGATGTCAATGTATCATTATATGCTGATGATGATGGCGGTCATAGTGAGGCACAGGCAGGGTTGTTGGTGGCTGAATCTGTCCCAAAGGTTGACATCCCTGTTCGACCCCCATTGTTACCACACACAGTCAGTATGCCCACACATACCCAATTCCCAGAGGCCACAGATAGTGGACAGTCAATGGTTGGTGACATTGAACAGGGCAGTGTGACAACTATGGCTTCAGTGATTGCAGACACTGGCCATAGTCAAAGGAAAGGTGAGGTCCCCCACAGGCAGATTGACAGGAGTGCTCATAGGGAGACTGCTGTCCATCCACCACTTGTTGCAGGTGTCACATCACAGGCTATTCGCTGCATGTTTTAGTATGGAGGCACAGGCATGTTTTGAATGCAACACCAGATGAATGCTTAGGGTTCTGGATGCAGCACAGTCTGACATCCATGACTACTGCCTCCACAATGTTGGGGACACCCTGGATTGGTTCCCTGCTGTCGTGGATAGATGGTGGAATGAGACATGTCTGTCTTTGACCGCACAATGTCTATGCTGGAACATCTGGTTGGAGTTGGGCATTGGACATGTGGATAAAGATCAGCAACACCATCTGCTGGGAGTCCACGTGGCCTTGCACAGTCATGCACCCATGCTGGCAGTACCTACAGCATGACAGAGGGAAGTGTACTGTCCACACCACAATGTGGAAGGCCATGGCCACATGGCCCAGGGTGATCCTGAGTGGGACACAGCCCCAACATTTTGCAGTCACCATCAGGTACTGACACTGCAACTGACCTTGGCCATGGTGTTGCCAGTTCAACTCTGGGCAGAACCAGGTTATGTGTTTGTGGCCAGAGATGGTGAACTCTCCACTCTGTCATATACAGTCCACAGCTGTCCAACATACACATGTGTAGGGCTAGCACTCAGCTTGACTGCATGCACACTCACACTCAAACACCACTGTTGCATGCAAGTCACCAACAGACACACACAACACCTCTCCATGGCCCATATAACCTGCACCCCTTCCTGACTCACACACACACTGTCACCTGTTTGGCAGAGCCTAGACATCTGGCACCCCACACCACACCCTGTGCATGTGATGATATCTGTACCACATCCCTGCCATCCGTGACATTGATGCAGGGAAATGCAAATATGTGCCTGATGCACAGGATGACTATATTACTTTATATGTACTTATGCAGTGCAATATTGTTTTGCCATGGCACCTGTTGTGGGCCACTACAAGTATTGCATGCTGTCATGTATCATGACTACACATCAAACTTTGTGTATCTTTGTTACATGATGTTAGACTGGCAGTAGAGTGACAGAATGACAGGTGTGTCACAGAACTGTCTATGCATCTGTTCCAGGTGTCTGCAGGGTTAAACAATGGACACATGGCAGCAATACAGCAGCACAAGATTGCATGGCAGCACAGCAGACACATGAGCAGGGTAATCTAGTATACATGCATGGCTTCCTAGGTGCATATGTGTATAACAGTATATCAAGGAGAATAAGGGCAGTCAGCATAATTATGTAGTCATACTTTGTGACAAAGTCTGCTACCCTCAATATGTGTCACCGGGATTTTCTGAATGTACACATCTAGAAGGTGGTGGAAATAAGTTATGTTTTATATGGAGGAGGGCGATTTAAAGGCCAGCAGCTTGTGACATGTCCATAAAACGCAAATCCATTGCACAGGGATAACCCATACGGGCATGGTGGTAGTGTTGTAAGAGGATACATTTACATACACACACAGACACACAGACACACAGACACACACACACACAAACACACACACACACAGTTGGATGATGTGAGGTTAGAACCCCTACCTATCTACTGTTACACATTACAGCTCACAGTACTTATCACATTTGCCACAGAGTTTATCTGGCATTAAGCTGTCAGCCAGCACCCTTATAATGGATGTCATCAGCAGACCTTGTAAAGGAGGTCAATGTAGAGGCCAGCAATTAGTCACAGGGCCTTAAAATGCATAACCATTGCACAGAGATGGACATGTTTGTAGTGCTGGAATGGGATATGTTTACATACACACAAGTTGGATGATGTGAGATTAGAACACCTACCTATTTACTATTACACACTACAACTTACAGTACTTAATGCCTTGCCACAGAGTTTGTCTGATATTAGGCTGTCAGCCAGTGCTCTTAAGGAGGACAACATCAGCAGGCCTTGTAGATGAGGGCAATTGAGAGGCCAGCAGCCAGTCATAGGGCCATAAAATGCACACCATTGCATGGAGATAGCCTGTATGGGCACATCCATAGTGCTGTAAGAGGATATGCACACACACACACACACACACACACACACACACACACACACACACCTTGGATGATGTGAGATTAGAACCCCTAACTATCTAGTATTACATACTACATCTCATAATAATTATCACGTGCCACAGGTTCTATCTGTTGTACATGTGGATGCAGGCACAGTACTTGTGGAGTATACAAAGTGGCTTTGTGTTAGACAGCATGTGTGGCCTGCAGAGTGATACTGCTTGGCACTGTTATTGTATCTAGTGTCCTAGGGGAGGAATTCCTGGTAATATCCCTGCTGTGTGTACAGTTACCAGTCTAGCCATATGTGTCTGTTTGCAGTTGATAGGCGGACATGTGGCCAGGGACAAAATGGCCTGTTCAAAGCATGCATTGCACCCATTGTACATTACACCACCTAAGTACCTGTGTCTGTCTACAGGGTGACAGTCCACTGGCATAGGGGTCAGTGGGTGAGTTTATCATATACTGCTGTGGCCTTGGTCTGGTTCCATCATACAACTGTTATGATGTGTAAGTGCAGATAACCCCAGCATTTCGGGGTATGTGGGAACATTTGTAGAGCCCCACACATAAAAGTGTATAACGATGATGTCTCCTTAACTGTTGTGTGTGTACATTATGCACATGTGTTATGTAGATATATGTGGAGAATCTATATATCGTTGCACTTATATAGCTATTTAAATATCTTATCACATATATATATATATATATATATATATATATATATATATATATATGTGTGTGTGTGTGTGTGTGTGTGTGTGTGTGTGTGCCACATACTGAGAGATACTCTAATATTGCAGTATTTCCCACATGAAAATTATTAAGTAATGCTATCCAAATAAAAGTCAGCATGCTAATGAGCTATAACCTGCACGTAAATGACAGCAACAGACATGGAGACACAATTCAAATATGTCTAAAAGTAATGCAATGAGCTGTGGCTTTCAGCATTTTTGTACTCCAGCATTTGTTGGTGAACAGGACTATCACATGTGCAAAGGTGCTAGAAGTAGCATCCACTTTAGCCACTCAGAATGAATTCATAACCACATTGCAAGCCAGTGGCAATGATGTTGCATCTCTCCAACCAGTATATCACAGAAGGGATCATATGTGGCTTACATATCCATGACTTCCACATCTAGGACATAGTTGACTATTATTATACTGTATGAGGTATTTGAGGGCTAGTTGACTGTTGCTGTCCCTAGAAGGGATTAAGTGAGATGAATCAAATTCCTACCCACTGGACATGCAGGTTGTGCAGCATTAACCATTCTTGGTATGAGGCCCTTCAACATCCAGCTGAAGGCACACTACATCTTCAGTGGGACTCGAACTCATGAAGCCTGCACCAGTTCCAAGATGTAATGCTGACTCAAATGAAGGAAATGCTGTAGTTTGAATGGAAATCAATGGAGAGAACCACAACCATGCAACCATTCCATAACAAAGGGTTTATCCCTCATGTCCTGTGGTCAGTGGCTGCAACTATATTTCAGTCAAGGCCTCACCTGATTCAATTCATATTTGGTATATCAACCAGAAGACTTTCCCCTCCAACACGTGTCAGCTTTACAACTATGGACCATGACAGGACTAACACACTGCAAAAGCAACCTTTAAAAAAGGAAAACTTCAGCACCAGGAAAATATCACTTTGCTACAAGAATGTGATATAAAAGAACTTGAGCAAGAGGGAGTGTATAAATACTTGGGAACTGATGAAGGATCAGCAATAAAACATGAATAAATGTGAATAAAACTCAGTAAGGAATACTTTAGAAGACTTAAATTAATCCTGAGAACAGCATTGACATCTAGGAACAAGATCCAAGCTATAAAACAATTTGTTCTTCCTGTCCTAATGTACAGTTTTGGAGTGATTCAGTGGCCCCAAAAAGTGCTGGATAGATTAGATATTAAAACAAGAAGGAATTTTCATGCTCACCAAATGATTTATAAAAATCAGTGTATACCAAGATTATATATTCCCCGTTCCGAAGGAGGGATGGGCCTCCTTGAAATTGATTGCATATATAGATCTGTAATTGTGGGACTCCACATATATCTACTGACTTCACAAGATTCAAATGTAGTGAAAGTTTTGATAAATGAGGAGAATAAATCTAAGATGACATCTCTGCTTAATTTAGCAGACGCATATTGATATCAAGCAGGAATGGATATCAAACCAGAAGTAGATAAAAACCAGGCAACAACTGAAGGACCAGATGAGACCATAGTGTCATGCATACAGAGAGACACAAAGTCATAAAATACCAGGATCTCCAGACAGAAACAATAGCAATGTGGAAGAAAGATACCCAGACAATTCCAACAGTAGTAGGACCAACGGTTCTTAAAAAAAGAATTTACAATCATATTTAAATATGTAACCAATCCATGTAACCCCATACGAATTGCAGAAGGACTCATTACTTTGATATTGGGTGCTGTGAAGTACACTTTTGTCTGACATCAAAAATTGAAGCAATGCTAATTTCATGAACTTTAATCATACTTTGACTTCGGAATGGGGTCCATTCCTGTCATGGGATTAGAAATCCAAAAGATTTGGAGAAATTAGAAAAAAAAACAAAATTATGTATACATTTACATATCTAGGCTATGGAGTATAGTGCATGGACTGATCATGCTCTGCATCAGATATTGCCTAACTTATAAGAGCCAGGAGGGGAGCAAGCTAAAGTCATCATTGTTTTCACAGAGAGAGCACAGGTGCATTGGATAGCAACTGTAGAATAGGTGGAGGAGTCAATGGTGGTGTCCAAGGTGAGCCTGCACATGACTAGTAGGGTAATGTGGGATGTCAGGAATTATGTCCCCAGGTGATGGTATTGAACTGCAAGGGGTGGAGTACTTACCATGTGTAACAGCTGTTCCTTCCTAGGCATGTGTGGTAGAAGTGCTTCATGAACGGCTATAGCATGTGATCCTTGTATACAGGATTTTTGCTGTCTTCCTGCTATGGTTTCATGGTAGGTGGCTGACTGTCAGTATAACCTGTCCACCCAGTGGTTTGTTCAATTCTGTGGGGGGGGGGGGGGCAAAACAGTAGCAGGAACTATTGAACTCCAGGACTCTAATTATAATGTAAAGGATGAGACCATATTAACAAACAACATGTTTGGTTTGACGTATGTGGCAGATTCTGACCTATTATTTGAAGTTTTATTAACCTTTAGCATAGTTATTCAACTATTTTAATGCATATTCCATATGGAAGTATTTCCCTAACTTTATCCATTGCTTTTGACAATTCATGTTTGACAGTCCTTTGCCTTTTACCTTCTTACTTAAATAAGACTGCCATCAGTACTCTGGCATTCCAAGAAGAGTGAATGTGCTTCACCTCATTTCAGTTCTATACATCTTGAAGCATTTATGGTAGATCTAGTTATCAGTATATTGTTTTCCCACTGCATTTATCATACCATTGCAAAACATCACTGAAGATTTACCATATAAGTAAATTCAGGGCTGGGTTAAGGGGAAACAGTGGTACCCTGGAGGATGAGATGAGCAGAGCTGGTAGTTGTGTGATTAACCTGTTGTGGTTATACCAAATCGTTTAGTTGAACATATAGCCCAAAATGTCATAGGTTTTGTCATACACACCCTGTCTGCTGTTATGCATGATACATATGGCTATGAAAAGAACCTGCAAGTCATGTTATTGATGTGGGACCCTAATCCTCTAGAGATGGACATTAGTGTATTTATGATATGACCCTGATGGAACAGTTACCTGACATCCCATTATCATGATCTGTAAAGTGAAATGTCATTTGCCTGCCTTGACTTATGCAATCCTTTACTTTCTGTATCTAGTCAATATTGTCTATTTATATAAGTGACAATAGCAGCCATTTCCATACAGTTCATCTGATAAGTTTATATAAGTCATATGGTGAAATGTTTGACTGTTATTAAACTAAATATATCATATTTTAAATATTTTCTGATCAGTAGAGATGGATGTGTATTGGCTAGGCCACATTTTGCATGATTATATGCACACATATACATATAATTCCACTCAGAATATATCACTTGTTGATTTTTGTATCATGTCAATGCCTTTACAGTCTGCATATTGTGTACAATTTAGGAATGCACACATGCATGTCTCTGCATTGTTGTGTACAAGATTTGTAACAATACATTGCATGTGACATGTTCACAGTTCTGCAACAAAATACATACATGCACAGGCCACTTTTGATTAACACATTTACATGGAGCACATGCATTTGTGTCCATATGTATGCATTCCTCCTTAACGGACTATCAACATATGCACATAGGTTATACTGTCATATAGTTCCATATATTTGCACAATGCCACTAATGCAGCTGCATGTTTCAGTCAGATGTGACATTTTTGGTCATAGCAACTGCTTCACATGTGACTCATTGCAATTAGTTTGCTTGTGTGATTTATTATGATACTGCCAACCAGAAGTATAGCTGGCTCAATCAGTGCCCTAAGCCAGTACTATGAACCAGCACCTCACCCTCTCAACTCTTCAAGAGAACAGAAAAAAAACACTTTACTTTACACCCCCCACACCCCACACACACACACACACAGCTCTTCCATTTTAACAGAAAAAGCAACATTAATTAAATAACATAACATAAAATAAAATAAAAACAGATTTTTTTCTAGCCAGGTGGCCAGATGCATAACACCCCACCTCCTGCCCAGCTATTCAGGCCCTGTTTCTGTGCCCTGCCCTGAACCTCCTCCACTTCATTCAAACTTGCATGCTAGAGTGCTCTGGTGAGGTTTAAACCATAGCAAATGCTTGGTAAATTATAACAAGCAGTTTAGTACAGTTTAAAAGTGTAAAAAAAAAAACTCTCTCTCTCTCTTTTTTTTTTTTTAAGTAAACCTGAGAACTGTGGCAACAGTTACTAAAGTTTATACCTTGCCTGTGTAGAGTGCTACAGCACTCATGTTTTATTTAAAGAAATCCTTATAAACAGTAGCAGACTGTTTGCTAGAAATGTAGCAAGCAGTTGCAGCACAGAGTGCTACAACACTCAGGTTTTAGTTAAAAAAAAAGACAGAGAGAGAGAGAGCTAGAGAGAGATTTTTTTATCTTTCAAATTGTAGCAAACTGCTTGCTACAATGTAGGAAGAGATTACTACAGTTTCGACCTCACATGGAGCACTACAGCACTCGGGTGTGCCTGCAAATGCAATACCAGCTCTTAAAAGTTGTTATTGCATTAAAGAAAGATCAGGATCAGCTGATCCCATCCCCATCACTTTGCACCTGGGGCAGTTGCTTGCTCCCCTCACTCTGCCTTAGTTAAGCTACTGATGTCACATGTCAGGTAGTGAGTCTTCCAATACAAATTTTATTTATATTCTAAAGATATAGTATGTTCCACATGTAATATGCACACATTCATTATGTATTGAGTGCGGGCCTTCATGCATAATATATAAATAAACTGAAGGAAAATGACCAGCGTTGAACCACAAAGGAAATTTATCACAAATAAAACACGATTAGTGCTTTCATCCAACAAGTATAATAAAAAAGGATTTCATCAGAATTTTTTTATTATACTTGTTGGAAGAAAGTGCTAATCATTGTGTTTTATTTGCAATAAATTTCCTTTGTGGTTCAACGCTGGTCATTTTCCTATTTTTTTTTTTTTTTTTTAAGTAGTATTTTAAAATGTTGTAGTTGGTATATGACAAGAGAATGATTACTTTAAGTTTGTTCTGCCATGCTAACATATTGATGAATGCATCCTCCTGGCCACTGCATCCCATTCATATAGTTCATCAAACAGATGTGATGCCGTTAACTTCTGCCATATAGAAATATATCTGCACAATTACAGGCTATAGCTAATGTATGTGCTTTTATAGTATGGCTTGCTCCTATTGTATGACTTGATAGCATTTATGATCCCACCTGTGATAGATGGAGTTTCATGTGCTTCACACAATACTGTACAAACAGATGGCTCTTTGACATTGTTTCTTGTATATCTCTAGTCAACAGCATGCATGCATCATCAGAAGTAGTTGCCATGACCTTGTACCTTTTTATCTGTATATGGTAGGTGTACTGTGCACATGATTATGTGTACTAGTCCTATGTGAGTGCTTGTATTTGTTGTTCATTATTAATACAGCTTGCCACAGATATGCTTTAGACAATGCACATGTAAAAACAACATTGCTGTACAGTACAGTGTTTAGCATGCATATATATTTGATGCAGGAAGTTTGGGAATAGTATTGATATTTTAATGTATGTATACCTTTAAATTTTGGCAGGGTTTTTTTGGCGTCTTTTTTAGTGTATAAAAGGAAGGGAGTAGAGATCACATTGTTTCTGATGAAGTTCCTTTTCAATTGGATTGAAAGTGCTCAAAACTTTGTGTAATTAAAGACTCTGTAGTGTTCTGGTGCGACTTTTTTTTTTTTTTTTTACTGCAAAAGTAATTAAGAGGGAAGAGGAAATGGATAAAGTGTACTCAGATACTGCAGACGATTGTGCTGAAGTATCAAAGAAACATTCCTAAAATAAATCCTGGAATATTGATGTAATGATAATTACAATATCTATGTCAATAGCAGTGTTGTGCACATAAATAAAAACAAACATGCTAACAGAAGATGTGATGGGGTTTTTGAAGCTGCAGTGTAACAAAGAGGAGTTAAATATGATAAATATGTTAATAAAATGGTGAATCATAGTAGCAGTTAGCAAGGAAAGAAGATAGATTCTGGGACAAATGCACAGTTATTGTATATGACATATGCATACAAGGAATTTAAGTATGCAAACTGAAACCACGGCTGTATTCTACACCTCAGCATGTATACACAAGACCAAATTAAGCTTACAATTATAATGTCACACACATCAGAAATTAACATGTTTTTGCAAAGAAATGTAAGTGGCACCCAACTGAAAGAGATTTTTTATCACTTATAAATGTGAAATAGACAAACATTTTCTACTCAAGTAAAAGCTAAATTGTAATATAATAACACACAGCATACATAACTGACAAATGACAACACAGATTGGATGATAGCTCATGATTTCAACCTTTGCACTGTTAATTTACAAAGACCTCACCCATCATTATACTTTGCATGCTCACCTGGAATTACAGGAAGCAGTATCATACCAGCAATGCAACAGCATCAACACACAAGAAAGTGCTGCAACCCAGGATAAATCACAGTATATGATGGTCTGGCTGTATGCATTATAGCAAGAAAAAGTTTATGGAAGTCTTCATTTGCCATTAAGCTGTATAGTGTGACAAAAACAATAGCACTAATAAAAAATGTATGTATTTAGACATGCAATAAAGAACATAATTATTTTGGGAATAGGGAATGTCTCTGAGTAATGAATGACATAATAAGCATTTGCTTCATGTCATTTCTGAACATATGCCAGGACAGATATCAGAGAAATACATACCAGTAATGGACGTCAGAGAAATATGCATATTGGTTATATCATGAAGAACACCCTTTAAGGACTTACAGCACTTTCCTATCATTAAGGGTATGGATGCCCTAGCTCGTAGGACAAGGTATGAAAGGTCTAGTCCTACAGGATTGCCATAACAATTGTCTGCATGTAACCCACTGTTGGGTGACAGACAGATGTTACCAGATTCCTCCTCTGTCTATCATACTAGGCTCTCCTGATACTACTGCAGGTGCCACAGCAGACAGCAATGGAGGCTGTCACAAATAATAGAATTGAATGCATGCATTAAGAAGGGTGTTAATATGATATGAACAATCAAATTTAGTCATAATGCCGGAAAAAAATACTTGGGATACTGTCTGCACAGCACTGAGCAGTATAATATCAATCTTTCTTTGACAAGGACACCCTTTCCATCAGATAGTATACTCCCTGTTCCAGAATTGAACCACACTCTATTTGTGTTTGTATGCTATACAAGTCAGAACTCAATGCACATGCCACAGGAGCACTCACAGCATGGCATGAGCCGAATAAACATTTCACTGCCGTGCAATCCCCACCTGTGATGATATATCACTTCCCAACATAAACATGGATAAGAATATCTAGATACAATGTTGTGCATGCAATGTCAGTACATTCATGCAATGTTGCCCTTTCAGGAATTGAACAGCAAGCTATGTCTTGACCGACTAATGACATGTGAATGAATCACAAGTCCCCCAGTGGAAGTCTTAATGCACCACTGTCAGTCCACCTATGCTAACGTATTGCATTATATGTTTGTCTTATAAACAATCTCTTTGAGATAAAAGGGAGGGTGGGCACCACTCCCACTGAAAATTGGCACATTATAACTGTGCAGGATGCCATTTATGCCTTAGTGTATAAATCCACACGATGCTAGTAGGCACTGAATGTGGATGTTGAAAACATTAGTATTTGACAACAGAAATTACATGATATTTGTAAGAATGAATGTGCCACAGTAGAAGTGTCACTACAGTTGTGAGATATGTCAGTATTTCAAGGCAATACGGTATGTTATTGCTGCAAGGGATATGTGTGCCTATAATTGCTATACTAAGGCAACAACATACCAAATGTCATCTCATTCCCACCTGCCAGAGGATAATGCTTACTATATATGTTATATAAGGAAAATGTAATCACATGCCATCATTACTCTAAATAAAAACATTGCTTTTTGTATGAGGAATCAAAATGTATACATGTACACAGTAGATGTGCTTGACAACAGTTTTCACAACATGTACAGTCACACTAAGACTGACAACATTGTCTGGACAGTAATGACCGCATTTGAACTAACTACCTAAGATGACAAGATTAGTGCCTGTATCACAAGTGCCACATGACATGTTGAGGTACAACTGGGACAGTGCACATTTAAATAGATGACATCATCACTTGATGTTTTTGATAAAAAGTGGTCGAACTGTACAATCGCACTGTATAGCTACACATCATATGTGTATTTGAATAGAAGTATACAACATATGTGTATTTGAATAGTAGTATACACAGCATGAGGGTGAAAGACACACCCACAGCTTGTCCCAAACATCTTACATATGTTGTTGCACATTGTACAAAGCATAGTATCAAAAGTCACACAGCACAGAAGAATTTGCAATACAACAGCAGTTATGGTAGCATTATGGAATCATTGCATGGCGTAAAAGATGTCTTCCCCAGGGATGTTAGGATTTGCTAGTGTGACAGTGTTCCACTGTAAATCCATTTCATAACTGGAAGTGTACATAAAAGTGGTTATTAGGTGGCTGACAGTATATGACAGTAATCAGAGTCACAGTATTTAAGCAGTGATGAACTTGAACTACCTACATATCTAGTTGAGTAATCTCTATAGCACATTATCAGAATACTGAGTAGAAGTGAGCCATACAGCATCTATGAAGGGATGGCATCAGACGTGTAATGAGAAGGAGATGTGTCTGGTAAAATGACTTTTCAGCCCTATGGGGTTATAATAGTTGCCACTGCAAATGTGTGTAAACCAATCTAGAATTCATTTACAATCACATACATATTTATAAAGTTAAACAATGCTGTACTCAAACCTATTACTTATCTACTTACACATTCTAGAGAATTGTGCAAGAAATATAAGCACCACCAAAGAGGTCTGATTGTTAAATGGACAGAGTGAACTTTTGTAAAGATGATCTCATTACTGTTGCAGACAGGATGCTTCTGAAAAAAAAGTGGGATAGGAGAGTTGTGTGCAAATGAAAATATAATTACCTCAGGGGAAAGTAGATACAGTACAAACCATTACACACACAAGTTTCCAAGGGGGAGCCTTTAACCTCCTACCTATCTTGACAGCAGTGTATTAAGTGCAAGTGCCACAGAAAAAGTCTGATGCTTCAGGCAAGAGAGTACAATTTTGTCAGGATGACTTCATCACTGTATTGCATAGAGGACGTTTCTGGCAAAAGATGGGTGAGGGAGTTGTGTGCATATTTAAATGTATTTTCCTCAGGAGATGTATATACAGCACCAAGGGTTATACACACAAGATTTCCTTGCTGAGCCTTAAACCTGTTACCTAAGTAGTTGCACAATCTAGAGAACACTATACTACTAACTAGCACCACAGAAGAAGTCTGATACATAACAGAAGAGAGTGCACTTTTATCAGGATGACCTCATCACTGAGGTGCAGAAAGGATGTTTCTGAAAAAAAGTAGGATAAGGGAGCTGTGTGCAAATTTAAATAAATTCTCCTCAGTGGAAATTGATACAGCACAAAGCATTATACACACAAACACACACACAAGCTTTCCATGTTGAGCATTAAACCTCATACTTACACTGTATTAGTTGTAAGTGCCAAAGAAGAAGTCTGTCTCTTAAGGAGATAGAGTGAGTGTAATTTTTCCATGGTAGGATGTTTCTAAAAAAGTGGGATAAGCAAGCTGTGTGCAAATTTAAATGCATTTTCTTCAGGAAAAGTGGAAACAGCATATAGCCTCAAACCCACACTCAGTGGTCTCATGCTGGGCATTGAATCACTTACATATTGAATTACCCATTCTAGAGAGTACTGTTCTTGCCAGAAGTGCCACAGGATAAGTCTGACTCCTAAAGCAAGGGAGCACACTTTTGCCATGATGACTGAATCTGTGTTGCAGAGAGGATAGTTCTGAAAAAAGTGGGATAAAGGAGTTGTGTGCAAATTTTAAAAGCATTCTACTCAAGGAAAGTGGATACACCTCAAAGTATTATGCATACACATTTTCAGTGTAGTGCAGTGAGCCTCCTACCTCTCTAAATGCATAATATAGACAGTATTGTATTATTCACAAGTGCCACAGGAAAAACAGGACTCATAATGTGAGACAATGCACTTTTATGACTTCATCATTGTGTTGCAAAGAGGATATTTCAGCAAAAAGTGGGATGATGGAGCTGTACAAACAGTTAAATGTATTAATTTCAGGAGAAGTGAACACAACACACACATTTCTCATGCAGAGCACTGAACTTTCTATTTATCTAGTTACATAATCTTGAGAGCACTGTATTAGTTGCAAGTGACACAGGAGAAGAATGAGCTTAATAATCTGAAATAACGCATTTGTACTTCTTGACAATCTACTGTTTGGAAGAGATGGTACTGTGTATCACAGGTTGTACAGCAAATGCATATGCGAGCACAGGAGAATGTAACATCACTATGATTGTAGCATATAATTACATACTTCTCTACTAAAATTTAACAGTACTCTACATTGCTCTATGCCTACTTTCACACAAATATCAGTATGAGACAGGATTATCAATAGGGAGCAGACATGTTAATATAGCAGCAGAATAATACTATTTTAAAGAAAGGTGTAGCCAGAATTTACTGCCACAGGATTCAGAAAAAAAAACATTCCGAAATATTTTGTCCCTCCATCTGGATTTGAACCACTACAGCACTGCAAGAGAAACATATATATCTGAGTATTATCAAGGCACACTGTGTAAGATGTTATACTCCCAATTGTATACATTTCACAGTAGATGTTAGCAAACATAAACGTATGTACTCATCTCCGTTACCCTATTGACCACTGTAATCTGTACAACCAACTCCTCAGCTTGTTGGAATGTTCATTAAACAGAATAAATAACATTAAGCACAATGGCACAAAGAACAGCAGAGTAATGCAACTGAAGGCAATAAAATCACAAGCTATTGCCATATGCTATGGACTTGCATTTAGCCTTAATTGCACGTGTTGCCCATCTGCAGAAATTGTGGAAATGCAGAGGTAGAAGAATGGTACACAACGGATAAGATGCATCAATGGGGTGAAATGGAGGCAAGGAAAAAGTAGCATATGACAGATAATGATTAATTATGAATTATAACAATATTTATCTAATGTATAGACATCAAATAGTGTAAAAACAATCAGTAACAACTTAGATAATAGGTAGATTAGAACCTTTGAAAGTAGTCAAAAATCTGTCTATACATGTAAGCATTATCTCCTCATGATGCAAAGGGATTACTACTGCACAATGTTTAAATAACACGACTGAAGCACAGTTACAATTTACTGAAGCTGAAGGGGTATACAGAGACAGATGCAGAGAGGAATAGCAACACTACATTTTGTGGACGTGTAAGAACATCTGTAAGGTGTGTTACTCTTTCTTATTGAATCATCATTAATTTGTCATACTCCATACAATAAAGTACTTGCTATAGGGAGCAAAAAGGTTTAGAAGAGTGACGCAAACATAAACACATAAGCAGGCTAAGGTTGGCTTAATAACTTTCCCTGTTGTTGTTGCAGTGTTGTTGCAAAATATATCTTGATGCATTATTTCAGTGGTATATTAATGAAATATATAAGGAGAAAATACAGGTGTTTGCAGTTAAATATAATAAAGTAATATGAAATGTCCTGAATTAATACATTGACCTACAGCTGTAATCAAACACATGATACTATGCAAAAATATCAGTCTACAACCATGGCAATTATCTCAGCAAGCCACACAGGAACTCCAATTTCACTACACCCGGCAGTTTAAGAGCTGTTACATTAAGTGTTTCACAGTAATGCCTTTAGTCTGTATTCTCACAAGACAATGGATTATTTATTTATTTTATTTATTTATTTATTTATTTACATTTGCTTACCAGGAAAGTCTGACTGGGCCAGAAGCCCATTTTCGGGGAGGCCCAGGGAGAAATGTTCCACAGAAATATAAGCAAAATACAATAATTAGATAGTATACATATAGTAAGATGCAGAATACACATCATCTAGTTAGTCTATACAAAGAAGTATACAATACAGCTTTCTAGTAGATACAGGTATAAAAAGAAAACACACAAGCATTTCAGTAAAGATCACTGCTAGAAAAATAAAATTAGTACTGTGTACATATTAAGTAATAGTTATGAACAAATGAGATTTCTTTTATAAAAAAAATATATAATATATATATATATATATATATATATATATATATATATATATATATATATAGTTCCCCTTCAGAAGACTGAAACATCATAAGCTCGAAAGTCATAAGCCTGAAACCAAAAGCCTGAAAATTCAAAAGCCTGAAAACACACAGAATATAAATAATGCTAATATGCCAGTACAAAGACAGACAGCAACACATACAAAACAAAGCATAGCAGTTGTCACCAAGTATGAGCAGGGGGGCAAGCCCCCTGCATCCCCTGCAACTTAAATACATCAACTCCAAGATTGCACTTAGTGTAGTGAAGTGCAATCTCGGAGTTGATATATTTAAGTAGCAGGGGGTGTGGGCGGTGCAACCCCCCACATGGGGGTGCAGGGGGGCTTGCCCCCCTGCTTATACTTAGTGGAAAGTAATATGGTTTATGTTATTTAAAGTCAGTATATGTATTTTGTGTGTTTTCAGGCTTTTGGGTTTCAGGCTTTTGAATTTTCAGGCTTTTGGTTTCAGACTTATGAATTTCGAGCTTATGATGTTTTAGTCTTCTGACGGGGAACTATAAATATATATATATATATATATATATATATATATATATATTTATATTTTTTTTTTTTTTTTTTTTCTTTCAGTAGTAATAGCACTGAGGAGAGGGAGAAAATGATGTAAGAGTGGACAGTGTGATGAAAGACTTATAGATATCTTGTTGTCATGTCTGCTGCAGGAGCAATGCCAGTTTTTGGATAGATGTTCAAAGAGTAGTTGTTTGAAATTGGTAGAGTCATGTGTGTTTTGGTGGGTGTGGAGTAGACAGTTCCATAATTTGGCTATTTGATTTGAGAATAGAGCTTTACCATGAGTGTTTTTAATTTTTTTACTGTGAGAAAGTTTCTGTCTGCTGATCTTAGACTTCATAGGCATGAGCAGGGAACAAGTTCCTTGAGAGAATGTGCACTTGTCAGGATGGAAGATGATATTCTGTGTGAATTCAAATTGGTAGAGATGGAGAAGGTTAGGTAGCTTGAGCCAATTTAATTTATGTAGAGCAATACAATGGTGGGTTTGGTGGGGAAGGTTGGCTCTGAAGTGGGCTATTTTGTTGTAGCAAGTTTCCAATTTGGTTAAGTCTGATTTTTTAAGATAGTAAAGAGGGGGAAAACATAAAGGTGTGTCGAGAGGAGAAAGGTTCTGGATATGCTTAGTCTAATATTGTCAGTGAGGAATGGCTTGCTTCTGTACAGTAAGCCAAGTTTGATGTGACCTTTCTTAATTATGATAGCTATGTGTTGGTCAGATCTGAATTTGCTGTCAATAGTCATGCTAAGGAGTTTTGTATGCTCAACTGGTTGGATGACTGTGCTGTTTGCTAAGAGAATAGTGAAAGGAGGGGTGGTAGGTGATTTTTTGCTACTGGTAAGTAGCATTAACTGTGTCTTTTTGGGGTTTAGATTAGTTTCGATTTACTTAGATATGCTTTGATATCATTAAAAGCTTGTTGGGCTACTATTTTGAGGTCTGGCAAGGTATCTACTGAGCAGATTAAAGTTGAATCATTCACATACAAAACTACTTGGGTGTGTGTTGTGGATGATGCTAGATCATTAGAGAAGATGATGAAAAAAGACACGCTAGTATGGATCCTTGAGGGACTCTGACTGATACAGGCAGAAGTGGTGAGAGTTCAGATTTCCATTGTACTGCTTATTGTCTGTCAGAAAGATAGATTAGGAACCAGGAGAGGGAAGTCTTTGATAGATTTAGTGAGGCAAGAGTATTAAGGAGTTTCTGATGGGAGTCAGTATTGAATGCTTTCGACATGTCTAGGAAGACTGATGCTACTTGCTGGTTTCATGGTGTTAAAGGAAATTAATTAGAGCTGTGGTGGTGGTGCTGTGTTTCAGTCTGAAACCGTGTTGGGAGGGAGAGATAAGCTTGTGAGATAGCAGGTATTGTAGCAATTAAGCATGTTTACATTTTTCCAAAATTTTGACACAGGGGGAAAGGATGACTATGGGTCTGTAATTGTTTAATTCTGTTGATGTTCCTCCTTTATGCAGAGGGATGATATATGACATTTTTCATAATTTTAAGACATATTGTTCTGCTATAGACCTGTTTACCAAAAAGGAGATAGGCAGAGCTATGGCATCAGTTGAAAGTTTGAGGTACTCATTGGAGAGTTGATCAGCTGCTAAGGAAGAAGGTTTCAATTTTTTTAGCATCATTCTTATAGGTTCATAGGTTCATAGGTAGGTACTAGGCTATCAGCCCAAGGGCCTATGTAAGATTAGACAATAAGGTTCCCTGGCTTACACCACCCACGAAAGTTTTTTTCCTGTGCCACTGTCGAGCAGAGACACAGAAGTGATCTTCGGGGTGTATTCCCTATTTCCCATCCACTCATCAAGATTTTTCTTGAGGAGTGCTAATGAAGAACTTTGCTTGACATAGATGGGTAGCCTGTTTCAGAGTATGGGAAGTTTCTCGGACAGGAATCTATCCCTCCAGCATGTCCTGTTTATTGTAGTGACAAGGTTTAGGTCCCTAGAGCATGTAGCTCAGAGGGATTGGGATCTCTTTAGGTGTAGCATGTCCAACAGCTCTGGGTTTGACATAGCTTTATTTGTTAGGCAGAGATCACCTCGGAGAAGGCGATATGCTACAGAGGAAATCTGGAGTTTTTTGAGGGGGTCAGTGTAAGGCATTTGTTTGAGGCCAGTAATCTTCTTTATGAGGTACTTCTGTGGCCTTTCCAGCTGCTGCAGATGTCTTGTGAGGTACACTCCAAAAGTGGCGTTGTACTCTATAATGTGTCTAATGAGTGTCGAGTAGAGGGGAACAATGACCTCTTTTTTCCTGGATGAGAACCCTTTTATGATGAGGTGTGCCACGTAGAAGGACTTCTTGACTACTGTGGCGATGTGACTATCAAAGGAGAGACTACTGTCCACCTGGGTCCCAAGGTCTCTTATCACACATTCGGTGTTAAGTAGATTGCTGCCTATGTGGTAGTTAATAGGTACAGAGGTTTTACCAAAGGGGATGACACTGAAATTTTTAGCATTGAGCTTGAGGCCATGGCTCTGACACCAGGAATCTGTCTCATCAAGGCACTTCTGTAGGATTTCCACATCATTTGGGGACTTGACTATGGCTCCTAGTTTGCAGTCATCTGCAAACTTTGTTTGCCAGTGGCCTTCTGCGTTAGCCTGTACTTCACAGAAGTAGATACCAAACAGGAGAGGTCCCAGGATGGAACCCTGTGGTACTACACTTGTCACTGCTTTGAGGTCATATTTGAAATCTCCAACTTTTACAGTGTGGGTTCTGTCAGTGAGCCAGTTGGCAACCCATCTTGTGACATACGGATTTATACCAAGTTTAGTGAGTTTAGCTATAATTCCAGAATGGGGAATGGTGTTGAAAGCCTTGGCAAGATCAAGATAGGCTGTGTGAACCACCTTACCCTCAACTACAGCTTTGGTGACTGCCTCAAAGAAGTTGATCAGGTTCAGGAGGCATGATCTGCCTTTCACAAACCTGAACTGGGTGGGATCCAGAGTTTGGAGGTTACCAATGTCTTTGTTTATGAGTTCCATGATGATATGTTCCATGGCCTTGCAGACCAGGCTAGTCAGGCTAATAGGTCGATAGTTCCCGGGATGACTGGTGGCTCCCCCTTTGTGGAGTGGGATGACTGTTGCTGTGTGCCATTCAGTGGGCACAAAGCCTGATGCAAGGCTATTATTGAACATGGTGCTTAATTGGGGAGCCAGTATGTTCTAAAGTTCATGTAAAACGCAGCCTGGGATGTTGTCCGGTCCCATGGATGCTGTGTTTTTGGCTTTAGAGAGTGCAGCTTTTACATGCATAGTTGTGATTACAGGGACTCTGCATTCTTTCTGTATAGATATGGGCCCTTTAGGAGGTGAGGTCGGGTAAAGTTAGCACTGAACCTATCTGCCAGGATGTTGGCAATATCAGTTGGTTCTGTAATTTTTGTGCCTTTGTACTGTAACTCAGAGCAGATCTGGGTGTTGCCATCGAGATTCTTGACATAGCTATAGAATGCTTTGTGGCTGTCCTTATAGTTAGTGGCGATTTTGTTTTCATCGCTAGCTTTATAGGTTCATAGATTCATACTAGGCTATCTACCCTAGGGCATTTATAAGCCAAGCCAGAGTATGTTTGGCTTTCGCTACCCATTTTAAATTAATTTTGCTATGCCCTTTTTCGAGGTTAGTATACTGTGCCTCTATCTAACAGTGACACAGAAGTGATACCCAGGGTAAACCTACAATCTCCCATCCACTCATCAAGATTCCTCTTGAAGAGAGTCAATGAGGGACTCTGCCTAACCTGACTGGGATTTTATTCCAGAGTGAAGGGAGCCTCTGGGTTATGAATCTGTCCCTCCAGAATGTCCTATTTATTTCAGTGCTGAGGTTCAAGTCTCTCGAGCGTGTAGCTTGATGGGATTTGGATTTTTTGAGGTGCAGCATGTCCCTTAATTCCAGGTTGGACATGGCTTTATACATCAGGCGCAGGTCGCCTCTGAGCAGGCGGTATACCACTGAGTAGAGCTGGAGTTTCTTTAACCGGGCAGCATATGGCATCTGTTTGAGCCCTTTGATCCTCTTGGTGAGGTACTTTTGGGGTCTCTCCAGTTGCTGCAGGTGTTTGGTAAGGTACATCCCAAAAGGGGTATTGTACTCGATTATGGGCCTGATGAGGGATGAGTAAAGAGGCACAATGACCTCCCCTAATCTAGATGTGAATCCCTTCATGATTAGGTGGGCTATATAAAATGTTTTTCTAACCACTTTGGCCATGTGGTTGTCAAATGAGAGATTGCTATCAACTTGGATCCCCAGGTCCCTAATTACTTCTTCTGTACTTAATGGATTACCACCTATGTGGTAATTTGTGGGCACTTTGTTTTAGCCAAAGGGGATGACTATACACTTTTTGGCATTTAGCTTGAGGCCATGGCTCTGGCACCAGTTGTCTGTTTCTATGAGGCCCTTTTGGAGGATGCTTGTGTCGGCTGGAGAGTCGATTATAGTGCCCAGTTTGCAGTCATCTGCGAACATGGTCAGCCACAGTCCTTCTGTGTTGGCCTGTACCTCCGAGAAATATACACCAAAGAAGAGAGGTCCCAGGACTGAGCCTTGTGAGATGCCACTTGTAACTGGTTTGGAGTCTGACATGGCTCCAGCAATTCTAACCATGTGGGTTCTGTCCTTGAGCCAGTTTGTGACCCATCTAGTGACATAGGGGTTTATATTTAACCTGGTGAGCTTATCTATAATGCCCGTGTGGAGTATTGTATCGAAGGCTTTTGCGAGGTCCAGGTAGGTTGTGTGGACCACCTTCCCTTTGTCAATGGCCTTGGTGACTGTTTCAAAGAAGTCGACCAGGTTTAAGAGCCAGGATCTGCCCTTAACAAAGCTGAACTGGGTAGGATCCAGTGTCTGTAGGTCCCCAATATCTTTATTTATGAGGTCCATGATGATCCTTTCCATAGCTTTGCAGACCAAGCTAGTCAGGCTTATGGGGCGATAGTTTCCAGGGTCTGTTGAGGCACCACCTTTGTGGAGAGGGACCACTGTTGCTGTACGCCACTCTTTGGGTACATATCCTGTAGTAAGGCTGAGATTGAACAGTAGTTTTATGTTTGGGTTTAGCTCTTCTTGGAGTTCATGTAGGACACAGCCCGGGACACCATCTGGTCCCATTGATGCTGTGTTTTTTGCTTTGGAGAGGGCGGCTCTTACCTGAGCATCTGAGATGTAAGGGGGCAGCACTCTGCTGGGATAGATATTTGACCTTTTGGTGGGGGGGGGGAGTTTGCACTGAACCTGTCAGCTAGGATGTTGACAATGTCTGTGGGTCCGGTGTATTTTTTGTCATTTTGGACTAATTCTGAGCATATCTGGGAATTCCCACCCAGGTTCCTAACATAACTAAAGAAAGCCTTGTGATTATCCTTAGTGTCCTGTGCAATTTTTCTCTCAAAGCTGGCCTTAGGCAATTTTATGAGTGCCCTTAGTTTTTTGCTAATACTGATCAGAGATGCCTTCCCTTTTTGGGATTTTGCTCTATCATGTAGTAGCTTCCTCCTTCTATTGTATAGTTTGTTTATGGCTAGGGTCCACCAGACAGGATGTCTGCCTTTGGAGGATTGGGTCTTGGTTTTATTTGGGATTGCATGATCCATGCATTCCTGAAGGTGTTCATAGAATGCATTTATAAAGGATTTTGCGGTCTGGGCCGCATCTTCCACAGGCTCGGGGGCTTTGAAGGATTCCACCTCGGTTTTGCGGAGTGTGAAATTTGCTTTAGAGAAGTTTTTCACTGTGGTTTTCTGGGCAGGGGATGGGGTCGGGATGTGAATATCCAGTGAGATCAGTTTATGGTCTGATCTTACCAGTGAGGAATACACTTCTGGTCTGGAGCATAGAGTCCCCATGTTGGTGATGATCAGGTCCAGTATGTTTTCCCCTCTTGTGGGAGTGGTAACAAGTTGTTCCATAGCATTTGAGTTTATGAATTCTAGGAACCTTTGGGCTAGGGTGTTGGAGCTAGAGTAATGCTCCCAGTCTATGTTTGGGTAGTTGAAGTCGTCCAATATAATGGTATTTGGAGAGACCTTCATATTTTCCAGTGTTCTCAGGAAGGCCGAGTGGGGTTCCTGGGTTTGGGAGGGTGGTCTGTAGCAGGCTATAAACTGGAAGGCAGTTTTACCCACTGTTAGTTGCACATGGATAGTCTCTGATGCTTCGTGCTTTGCCACCAACCTGGAGGTGTGGGTATCTTTGATGAATATCGATACTCCCTCTCCTTTTGTGGTTCGGTCCAAGTTTTGGGGCCAAAAAGCATGGTATGAGGTATAACCTGGTAGTTTTCGTGCTGTACACGTTTTCGTTGGTATAACCTGGTAGTGCTGGGATGCTCTCGGGAGCCCTGAACCAGGTTTTTGTTACTGCACAGATATCAATGTTCTCCATGCTAAGGAGAGTTTCGAGTGCGTGCATCTTGAGGTTTAGACTTCTGGCGTTGAGTACCATTACTCTTAGTTTCTTATCCCTTGTGATACCTATGGAGGTGGGTTTGTCTTTTGAGCCTTGCCTAAAAAAGGCACTATGGGGGTAGCAAGAACCTTTGCCAATATCCGAAAGCCCAGGGGTGACAGGTGCAAGCCGTCCATTGTGAAGCATCGTGGCTTGTCGAGCATATCATCCCAGGCTGACAGGCATTGGATCCCCTTTGAATGACACCAGTACTTAAGCCAATTGTTGAAATTGATCATCTTGTCTTCATATTGTGGCATCATTCTTGGTGAGGGTAAGATGCTACTTCAGGTCAGGGTCATACCGGCCTGGGCTACATGCTCAGGGAGCTCCTCTATGTCTCTTTTCATGTAGTCCAGGGAGGTATGTCTCAGGTCATTCACACCAGCATGGACAATGACTGAGTCATATTTGTACTTGCCTTGGAGTGACCTGAGTGCTTGTGTTATGTGGCGGATCCTAGGGCCCGACAGGCTGCTCACCGTGACCATCTCCTTGTTCAGCCTGGTGAGTGGGACGTCAGTGTGCCTGATGATAGAGTCACCTATTACAAGTGTATCAGGTGTGTTGTTTAGCCTTAAGGGCTGTGACTGTTCGGCACACTGGCTTTGTGAGATATGTGTTGCATGTGTTTTGTTTTGGGGTAGCGGTTGCTTGGGTGTCTGCTTTGGAGGTCTCTGCTGCTTAGGCAGATCTTTATTTAGAGCCTCCGAGTATGTTTTTGTGTGATTATGTGTTTGGTTTGCTGTCGTGGTATGTCTATGTGAGACTGGAATTGTAGTGAGTGTGGTTTCCTTCTCCTCCTGACTGGTTATGCCAGTACTGAGTTGAGAGAGCTTAGCCTCCAGTTTGGCTATATGGTTGCATCTCTCACATGTGTTGGAATTTGTTGGGAGGAGGAGAAGTTTGTCTGTGTACATGAGGCAGTTGTAACATTGCCTCAATATTCCCAGATTCACCAGCTGGACCGGAGAGGAGATTGACAACTGACCTTTGGACATGCTAGAATAATATTGGGAATTCCTTTATAATTGAAAACAAGGGCCAATGGGGAGTGAGTGTGTAGTGCTTTTAATTTTTAGTGCTGACTTATATAATTGCTTCAGTGAGCAAGTAAATGCAAAAATGACAAACAGTAACTTTCTTTCAAGTGAAACAAGGAAATAAGTACAGTAAACAATGCAGATATCACTAGGGATCCACAGAAGCACTGCAAAGCTATTCAGCAGGGCCTGGATCTAGTCTATGCTACAACAAACAAGGTGTACCAAGTGCATGCCACAACCTTCCTAATGTAAAACAACTGGTCTGAAGCCCAAGTTAAAAGCAGCTAGGATTCAGCTATCTGGATCTAGCTAAGGTGCACCACAAACACCCAGTTCAATTTCAGTAAGAAGCAGTTCAGGGGATCTCAGCTTCTCTCAGCTTCTTACTGGAGCGAGAACAGAAAGCTCCTCCACCCATGATTTTTTCTCTTTTGCTACAGTTTCTTCCTTCTGTTGTACAGTTTGTTTATGGCAAAAGATTCAGTGATCCAGGATGCTGCTACACAACAACAAACAAAAGGTGTACAGTAGTAGAAGCAGTTCAGTTCATCTTGAGGGATCTCAGATTCTTCTTACTTACTGAGGCTGAGCAGGGCTCCTCTCCACCTTGGGATTTTACTTTCTTTACAAGCTTCTTCCTTCTGTTGTACAGTTTGTTTATGGCAGGGTTGGTTTTGGAGAAATTTTTTATCATGGTTTCCTTAATGGAGGGTGAGGTGGGATGTGGATATCAAGAGTGATTAGCTTATGGTTGGATTTTCCAGTACATCAAGAAAAGAGGAATGGAAATCGGTCATGGTGGGGGATCTGTAGCAAGCTACAATTTGGATTGCAGTTTCCTGTTCCTGTGTTACAGTGGTGAATTTATTTGAACCTTTGTCTAAAAAGGCATATAGGGGCAGCAAGAGCTTAGCCAGTATCTGGAATCCCAGGAGAGACAGGTGCAGGCCATCTGTGTCAGGTCATTCACACCAACATGGACAATGACAGAGTCATATTTGTACTTGTTGAGTGGCACTGAGTCTGTGGGGGGCTATGTGTCATTGGGTTGTGTTGGGGATGAGGGTTGCTTGTGTTTCTGCTTTGGAGGTCTCTGGAGAGCCTCGCTAATGTTTTTGTTTTACTATGTGTGGATTTTGCTGACCCTTTGACATGCCTGAATAAAAAACTATTTTCCTCTATAAGACAGAAGTAAAAAAAAAAACAGTAAAAAAAAAATAGCATGCAAACTAGTGTAGCAATAGTTATGTATGCAATATTATTTGAAAAAACATTTTAAAAAATAAATAAATTAAAAAAAGTTAAAAAAAGAAGCTTATTAGAGCATTTGGTAGGTAAGAATGTGGTAAGGGGGGGGAAGTGTGAAGTATCAGATCAAACAAGTGGCAACGGGGCGCCAAAAAACCACCAAATTTAAACTACAAACCAAAAAAGGAGGGTGGTGGGTGGAAAACAGTTTTTTCAAGAGATCTACAACACAATTAAACTCTATAATCAAAAAAATATATACTCAGCTCTGTCTGTATTGCAGATAGTCTGGAAGGCAGTCTCTCATAAGACAGGGTCCAACAATTAAATGCAGGCTGTTACAAACAGGTCAAATTTTATGCAATTGATCCTTGAGTTAGATCTAAGCAATAATTAAACTGATAGTCTGCAGGCAGTCTCTCAGTGACAGTACAAACTCTAAAAAAAAAAAATATATATACTCAGCAACAAACTCTATAACAAAAAATATAGAGAACTATTTGGGATTATTTTCATATTCATTTTGAGAATAGCTAGAAATACAGCCGGTCACATTAAGATGATGACAGAGTGGTGGAGTGTGCAGTGCATTTATTAGGCATGTCTTGCAAAAATCTATTTCTTAACTTAACTTCTTTTTTTTTTTTTGTAAAACTAAACTCTGGTTCTGGTGGTGGTGCTTGATTGATGGGTTAAGTAGGTAGGTCTATGGTCACTTAAATTATTTGGAAAGCATCCAGAGAGAAAGTTGTGCAGTCTAGAAGAGATTTTGCTATGTTTATCTATTCTTTTTGTGGGAAACTGGATACTGTGGGACAAACCATGTAAATTTATGAAGGTCAGTGCCAGTGGGAGTATTGGGAGGTATATGAAGTGGCTATCATGGTAATATTTTTCTTTGGATTGATTCTGAGCCATGTTACTAGGACTTCAAAGTTGTTATCGATTGTAGAGTTGGGAGGAGATGGCAAGATAGGAGAGTGAGGAGTGGATGATATTATTTATTTATTTACATTTGTTAGTTAAAATATACAGACAGTAGTTACACTGGATTTACATAGCAATTAACAATTTGATCAACATAGCAATTAATTACAAACATAGTTACAGATGAAGAACATAGTGCATCAGTAGACAACTAGAATCTTTATCTGTGAAGTACATAACAGACTTTAACAATTGTTACAATAAGAAGTTCCTGCTATATAATAAGTAGTAGGCTTATCAGCATCCAAGCTTGCTATAATCAAAATAGTTAGTGGGTTGCAAGGGCATAGCCAGCATGTTTTAGGTGTCACTAGCAGAGTTATTGGCTTTAGTGATCTGCAAGTGATTTTTGTTGCTGGATCTTAGAGGTCTGATGGTGTGATAAGGTTGGAGTAGATTCTGGAGGGATGGGACAATTAGTGGATGGTTTACTAGTTTGTGTTGTTTAGATCGCATTGCTTTAGGTTGGTATATATTGAGAGGCATAAAAGTAGGGTGGATGGAAGGGGAAACTGCTACTGGGAAATCTTTTGTGCTTTGGTGAGAATTTGCTTATTTCTGTATAACGCCTCCTAGTTTTGTGGACTTTTATGATCATGGATATGTGAATGTCAAATTTTAGTTTATTGTCTATTTCACTCCTAGCAATTTGGTGTGTTCTGTTGGGTGTATAGTGGTGTTGTTTGTTTTGAGTATGTTTTGTGGATTGGAAGATGAGTAGTTTAGTTTTGTTTGGGTTGAGTATTAACTGGGCATCAGATAACCATGTTTCAACAGAGGAAAAGGCTTCCTGTGTGACTTTTTGTAGTTTGGGTAGGGACTGGGCTGAGCAGATTATGGTTGAGTCATCTGAGTATTGTATGAGTGTGCCATGTTTGGTGGCAGAGGCTAGATTATTGGTGAAAATAGAGAAGAGTATGGGGTCCAAGGATGGATCCTTGGGGAACTCCTATAGAGACAGGTAGTTGAGGAGATATGTCATTCTGCCATACAATTGATTGTTGGCAGTCAGACAGGTAACTCTGAAACCAATTGGTGACTAATTGAGAGGAAGATAGGTTATTGAGGACAGAGATGAGGTGTTTGTGTGGGACCATGTCGAATGCTTTAGATAGGTCTAGGAATGTAGCAGAGGAGAGATATCCATTAATTTTATGCTGAAGGATAGTGTTAATAAAGGAGAGTAAGGCAGTGGTGGTGCTATGGTTTGTCGGAAACCATGCTGAGTATTGGAAAGGAGGTTGTTAGTAAGGAGGTAGTCTGAGACCTGAGAGTGAATGCATCTCTCTAGTATTTTGGAGAGTGGAGAGAGAATAGCTATGGGGCAGTAATTGGTTAGTTCTGTGGATGGGCCACCTTTGTGGAGGGGAATTATATGTGATACTTTCCATAGTGTGGGAACGTAACTTTCTGACAGAGATATGTTAATCAAGCTGGATACTGGGTAGGCCAGAGCATCTGCTGCAATTTGTAGGTATTCATGTGGGAGGTTGTCTGCTGCTAATTTGGTGGGCTTAAGTTTAGTTAAGAGTTTTTTATGTTGGAGGTAGGTACAGGAGGAAAAAGGGAAGGCAGTGGGGAGATTACTAGTTGAAGGTGTGGGTTGGAGGGGGGGTGTTGTTTAGCTAGTGATAGTATGGTTTGTGTGAAGTGTGTGCTGAATGAGGTAACAATATTTTCAGAGGAGTGAGGGATGTTAGGAGGAGGGGTACTGACTTTACCTGGGTGGAGGATGGAGTTTATGGAGGAACAGAATTGTTTAGGGCTGTGTTGGGAGGAGTCTAGGGTAGACTGGTAGTATTGGAATTTGTCCTGTTTTATTAGCTTTTTGACTCTATTGCGTAGTTCTAGGAATTTCTGTCTAGTTGAGGGGGTTTTGATTTTGCACCAGTGCTCCTGGGCTTTATCTCTGATTTTCATTTCTGACTTAGTGGTTTTCTGTAGCCATGGTGAGGGTTGTGCTTTGGTTCTGCAAAGTCTTAAGGGGCATGGTAATTACGGATGCTCAGAAAGGTAGTATTAAAAAATTCAACTGCGTCATCAAGATTGAGGTACTTTAGAGGATGCCAGTTACATTCTTTGAGGGATGAGATGAATGTGAGTGGGTTAAAGTTTATTTCTTTACATATTTGACAGCAGATGATAGGTTTAGCTTGGTATAGGTATTTTCTGAGTAGTAATGTTGGGGAGTGAAACTGAGGCTATCTGATAAGCAGCCTGTTATATATGACTGGGGGCTCTTACTGACTAGTATCTAATCCAGGTTAGTGTGCTTGCTGGAGTTTTTATTTATCCTGGTTGGTGACTGGACTAGTTGGGTGAAGTCATGAAGGTTTACATGATGGGTTGGATGGTTGCCAGAACAGGATTGCCAGTCAATATTGAAATCACCTAAAATTATAGTTTCTTGGCAGAGATGGTGGGTAGACCAACTGAGGAGGTTTTCTAGTGGAGGGATGTTTTGGCCAGGTGGGAAGTAGCATCCAATTATGTTGATGGTTTTTTTTTTGGTTTATTTTGAGGTTGGTATATATTATTTCTTCATTGCCTATTTGTGGAGCTGATGATTTTAAGATCTGGATGTTTAGACGCTGTTTAAATTAATATTAGTATAATATAGTGTGGGGCTGTGGACATGTTGTATCTGTAGGTCAGTGTAGGATGTTAGATAATATCCAGATAGCAGCAGGGTACAGTATGTGGGCAGGAGAAAGAGCATGGTGTGTATTCTTTTTTTCGGAATGTTAGGTTAGCTGGATGGTGTGATGATGTAGAGACAGATGGATGGTGGTGTAGTGTGGTGCGAGTAGAGTGAATAAGGACGGCCGCATTTAAGTTGTGTGAAGGGAAGGAGAAGTGTTACAAATAGTGTATTGGTTAATTGAGGTGTGACTGGTGGATGAAGGGTGATTGCTAATTGGAGGAAGATAGGGGAGAGTGGTAAGAATTTGCATAAGTCTAGGTGAGTCAGGGGTGGGTGGGAATGAGGGTAGAGTAGGGGAGCAGAGTGAGCCTGAGCACAGTGAGGGCAAATGGAGTGTGCTGTCCCCCCTCAGAGAAGAGTACAAATGTGAGCAAAAGTAACTGGACCACTGCAGATTAAACTGAAATCTTCAGCTTTTGCAATAAGAAGTTAAATATCATTCACTGTCACTCAGCATTGCTGTGCTATACCAACCTCCATGAAAATGCCAAAGATGTAAAGTGAAGGCTTTTCTATGGGGCCATTTCTGGCCATGTGTGTTGTGAATTAATCTATTTTTTGACCAAATTAAATGTGCAAAAAAGGAATGGATATTACAGTGGTTGGCAAGCAGAGGGTAGAACACAGGGAAAAAACACAGAGATTTGCAGGAGGGTCATGGGAGGACACCATAGCCATCCACTTCTTCACAACATAAATGCACAATTGTACACACAGTTTCATAACTTTGGAGAGTCACCACACCATTTGTGGGTGACAGCTGAATAATTGTATATGGCCAAATGAAACAAATCAGGTGTGTCAAGATGACAAGATGAAGTGGAGAGCTATGTATTTTTTTTGTAGGATGGATGCCCATTTTTTTATTGTTTTTTGAGAGAGGAATGTTGGGAAGGTTCTAGGTTCCTATTACCTGATCATTATGTTTGGGTTAGCGAATACCTAAACATCGATCTGGTAATAGCAAAAGCAAAAAAAGTGAACGGCCGATTTATTGCAGGGAACAAATTCCCTTGGCCAGTATGCAGATTTTGCCCCTTTTCCCACTGTAGAGCGATCTCAGAGTTGATATATTTAGTTGGGGGGGGGGACAAATCTCACACCTATGATATAACAAAGAGTAGCCTTTATTTCCCTATGACATATAGGAAATATGCATTCAAATGTAAAAATTGAATTACCATAATTGAATTGTTCCTGGCATATTACTTCTGTTAATATTTTATAAGTACTTATCCAGGATTAAAAAAGAAATTGCTGTTTCTGGCATTGAACCTACACATGTTTAATTTCATGTTCTTATTGGCTTATACAAGCAGCAAGAGTTATCGGGGATAGCATACATGCATGAGATTGAAGGTGACCTATGCCTGATCAAGATGCTACTAACTGAGGGAAAGAAATTTCAGTCTTGAGTTTGAACCTGAGTCATACCTACTCCATGCCTCTCAGAGGAAAGCTAATTTCTCTCTGTTGGTGCATCTTATGTTTTCCACCAATTCCTTCTGCAGCTGTACAGTATAAAAGAAAAGAAATATATATTAAAATATAAATGACTAACTGCTTTGTCAAGTTGCATCATTTAATGACATGTCATGGACAGGTTATGGGTTATTATACTTGCACAATGAAGGTTGTTCGCAATCCTAAATTCAGCATTGAATCAGTTTAGGAGATTCTGCTTTCACTTCCTATGGTTACTATATTGGCAATGATATTGTTCTCTAATGAGTGGACTGTCAGTTACAGTAGGGATGGACTAAACTAAGCTATTCCAAGCCTCAGCCTAATACTGAGATCCTATATCATCTCCCTGCTGCAGCCTATAGCTGTAGCACTTCTTGGAGTACTCAATGCCCCACCTTTGTGCACTAAAGTTAACATCATTCTCTCCCACACTAGCCATGATTGCACAAGGCAAACCAACACAATCTGAATTCATGCTCAGTTCCAGTCTTGTGGGTAACTGGCTGTACACAAAGATGCACAGAGCTGCCAACTCCATTTGCACAACTGAAAGCAGATGGACTCCTTCATGCACACATTAGCACTACTTATATTACATAGCAGTAAAGGTGTGAAACATGACATTGAGCTTTACCATGTGCCATGCTCAACCTATTTACACAGGCTCCAATGTTTGACAATGGAATTCTTAATGTCATGTCTTTGATTTCTTGTAGTTTGGAAGTAGAAAGAGGAATGACTGTGACATATTGTGATGTTAGGGCTTACACAGTGTTAAAATATTGTTCTACCAGCTGGGAATTGAACTCATGGGATAAAGCATGCAAAAATTGAAGCTTGTCTTATTAATTGACATTACTGCAGGAGAACTACCTTTCAAGAAGGAAAATTAGAATTATACTAATTTAGGAATGAATGGAGATACACTTCAGAAAGACCTGTATGTTTGTGATTGTAACTAGTCTGGGGAATGCATTCCTCTGTAAAAGTCAATAATTCTGTTTCTAACTATATTTCAGATGGATGCAGTTGAATGAGCTGAGTAATACAAGTTGAGGTATGCGATATATCTACTTCACATGACATAACTACCTAAACAAACAGTCTGACTTTGTGATGAATCATGACGATTATAACAAAAATATTTTACCCATTATACATATGCAATTGAATTTTATATTAAATATCAATGACGGGTTTAATAAATTGGACACACAATAGCATGAGGTTACAAATGAAACCTTAATGATACATGCTAAATAAAAAAGTGAACTTATGCAAGCCTTGCTTATACATTGTTTGCAAAAATCACATCTAACATTATCAGTTTTAGTGTTACAGTCCTAATTACAATGTGAGAAATCAGATTCCTATACCCTTTGTAAAAGTATAATTTACCTGAATATTTATCTAAACTCATTGCATTTACATCTTGAGCCACAGAAAAAGATATGATACTAGTGAAATAATTCCACTAAGTACTGTCAAGTGTGATGAGGAACACACAATATTGCCAGTCATGTTTGTATTACATAAGGCAGCATAAACTAAACTTTTCACTTTTTTCCTTAGGAAGGGAAACATGCTTGCATGCTGTCAAGCAGAGAGAAATGCAAAATTAAAATGACCAAAAATTGCATGTTGTGAATAATTACAATGTGATCTCTAAACAGGATTCAAACAATGCTTCAAAAGCCTTATTTCCCGCAAGTTCAGCTTGTACCACAGAACTGTCAGGTGCATTCTCTGAAGTAAATGCTATCCATGTTGTGGAAGGTTATGCAAAGATGCCAGGTATATGTGCTCTACATAAAGAAGCCTAAACTAAATTTGTCACATTGTTACTTAGGAAGTGAACCATAATTGCATGTTGCTGAGTGGAGAGGAAATAGAAAAAGGCATTAGAAGAAAATATATGATAGAAAAAAAATATGACATTAACTGAAATGCAGTCAGTGGGTATATGTAACAATGACCAGAACAAGAACATTCAAATGAAACATTCATCATTCTCACATATCATTGCAACATCAGTATTTTCCTTTGTGGGACATGTTATTGGACTTGCAGCAATGAAAAATAATGGGAAAGTGGACACACAACAGCTTACATACGGACAATATTTGATTTTTAAACAACACAATGGTATCACAAAATGTGATTTATATATATATATATATATATATATATATATATATATATATATATATATATATATATATATATATTTTTTTTTTTTTTTTTTTTCAGACCACCGTCTGTAAATTATCATTTTAAGTTGATTCATACTGTGTGTCAGCTTTCCTTTTTCTCTAAGATCATTGCACTTACAGGTTGTGCCACAGAGAAAGTAACCAGAGGCTGAAGGTCACCAGGTGCTCCAGGCTGGTTTGCCCTACACACAGCAGCTTACACTAAACTAAATTTTGCACATTTTCCCTTAATCTACTAAGGTTCATTTGTGCTACCAAGAAGCATGCAAATGCAGAAACAATATTTATCAGAAGCATTCAAACAACCTTTTTGGAATAACAACTTAAAGCCACATGAAGTGCATCACATTGTATATCTAGTAATGAGCAGATCTAATATTACATTGCAGTGATGCATTCAACCTTCTCACATCTCCTTGTTACAATAATAATATCATGTATGTTTAACAGTATTAGGACTTTAGCTAGTGCCATGGGTATGGAGAAGGGCACAGAGAACAGCAGAAATGCTTTCTTTGTTCACACAGCACACACTATTAATACTGGCATAATTTCAAATGATTGATCTGCCTGTCAATTTTAGTCAATACTGAGCTCACTTGTGGTCCCCACATCAAGACATTCATACATCATAATGAGTGTCAACATTCAGTATGACGTCCCTCAGTAAAATGATCTGTGAACAGGTTTCAAACCCCGCATCACATCTATTGTATTTCTAACTCAATACATTTACAAATTATGCCACAACATAAGAGGTATGACAAATTAAATTTATTTACTAAGTACTGTCCAGACTACTGAGGAAAGTGCAGTAATGCCAATCTTAATTGTGCTATTGATGGCAGACCAAATGAACTTTGTTAGTTTATACCCTTGGCAGTGAACTGCTGTACACTTTTACTGACCACTGCCAGTCAATGGAGTGCCATGCCAAACAGTGCACAAATCATAAAATAGCTACTTTAAATGTACATTTCTGATGTTTAATCAACTTTGTTATTTTGCAACAGGAACCAGTATGGATTTGAACCCTCCAGCAAGGGTAGTAAGAAAATTCATTGAAAAGTATTTCCCATTTTTGCCATAGACAACGACATATATTTCCAAGGAGAAAAGGTGTTTAGATGTACTGCTAATACAACATTGTATCAAGCTACACTGAAAGTGCAACAGAAACAAGTTATAAAACTTGTTCTTTCTCATCTGATGATTGTGATATTGCCAAGAGTTGGGATACACATGTACTCACACAATATTCAACAGAGTGCAAACATTCCAAGTGTATTCCTTTCTTTCTTTATGGTGCTTCATCCCCCTATCTATGCTTTCTTATATCAATTCTATTTCTGTTTCTATCTTTATTTTATTGCATATCTTATCTGTATCAATGTTAAAAGTACTCCCTTGAATACATACAACAGTTCTTACCAAGGGGCAATAACTGTGGTCATTAAAAGCAGCATTTGAATGTTAGGAATATTGCTCTCCAAAATCAGTCAATGTTCTTTTAATTTTTTGTTATGTCTATTCTCCCTAACAAACCCTCAGTAAGTGTGCATGAAAGAGGGGAGACTGTGAAATCCGAATTGTTCCTGCAGTCAGAGTAATTATAGACACTTGCAAGCCATTAGCAGGTAACAATTCTCAACGGTTGTCCTTGCAGTACTAAGGTTGTGCATGTAATCAAAAAGCTCTCCATGTTTGCATTCCCTACACTTAGTGCAAATGTTAGTATTCAGGAATGCTAATGAATTAACACCCAATCTGCATGCCAACAGTGCTCAGAGGGCTGACTCTGCATCATATAATGGTAATCATGTCACTAATGTCCTTGTATTGTAGTCGGGAAACTGTTTGGATCCAGAGAACTCAATATTGCTAAATAAACATAACTTCTGGAAAATTATCTACTTTCTATACTAATTTATTGTCAAGGTATGTTACTATTTCTTACATAATACTTTTAGTGTAACATTAAAAGGTGAAATGTACTGGTCACTCAAAAGCATTTTTTATCTTTCCCGGGATTCAGCAAGCTCTGCACTGTGTGCAGGAATAGTGCAAGAGCTGCTGCATGCAATATGGCCGATGAGCGATCCAGGAATAAGCTCCCAGGATGTTACATAATACTGTAGTGTAGGGGTTCTAATCTTGATCCAGCCAACTGTGATGATATGTGTGTTTCCCTGACAGAGTCTGTGTGTGTTTCCATTGACACCTGCTTTTGTGGACATTCACATGCACTACACTTCCCTTAGCCCTTCTTTAGCACTGTTGATAATGTCACTCACCTTCAAAGATACCTTTGGACAGCTTTTTAGCATGTAAGCTCCATGGCACGTGCAATAACTGCATAACACTGTAATAACAATACATACTCCGGTAGACGTTTGAAACTAAATACTGGTAAGTGTGCGTTTGTGATTGTGTCATCAGTATCCTGGGTGAGTGTGTAGTGACAGGATCCATGGGAGTATGGTTTTGCTACATCATTATATTGAGGACCTATATTTCCCATTGTTCACATTACATGGCCAACAGTTTTCCAACACTGTAGAGGTTGTTGTAGACAATCCTCAGCCATAAATGTGTACATGTGCAATTACTATGTGACAGTATGGATTAGTAAACAATATAGGCAACTGTTATAATACCCAGATATCACTCTCCACCCACAGACCATACACAAATACGCTTGGCTCTTACTATCTTATACCTTTCCTTTCTTACTTTGTCTCTGTCTCTATCTCTCTCTCTCTCTCTCTTCTACTCTGGTGGATGTGGAAAAACACAATTGTTTTGCAAAGGCAGCAGCTTGAGTTTTGTATGGAATGATGATCAGCTGGTGGCCTGTGCATGAATTGCAGTCCCCCACTTGCTCTGTGGTATCATTCATATAGCCAATTGCATGGAAACACACTCCTGTAACTAAGCACTTCATGTGGGTGTTAGCCATTTTCCTTCACTGTGAGCAGGACTTCATGTGGTTGTTTGACAAACAGCATCACAGAGTAGTGGGAAATACTTCTTACAACATACACTGTGGAGACAAGCCAACAAACAGGAGGAGGATGTTCCAGACATGAGGACAGACTGTAAGTATTGCTGTTCTACATTTGAAGTAATGTTGGTTTAACAGGGTTTGTGTGGATATGGCTGCTGTACATGAATTCAAGTCTGGCATGGCAGTGTTATGTGGCTGCGGAAACTCTCACCTGTAGGGCTTTCTGCAGACTGTCCAGTGTTTGGAGCCTTGCATGTGTTGTGTTACTCACACATTTCCTATCTTTAGATATGCAGTTGCATAATATGATGATTGCAGTCAGTACATGGTGACATCCACGTGAGTTAGTGACTTCATATCCCTCAGAAGAGATATGTCACAACAAACCCTGTTACACCAGGAAATTTCTCAGTTTATCATAGCAATATTTCAATATTGGCCCTGTGTTTGTGCCTCTGTCCCCCAAGTCTGTCACCCTTTGTCCATATGTAATGTAGAAAGAGGTACATATGTTCAGTACATCATTATTTATTGACATCATTCCTGACAACAAACCAGTGAGATATCAGACTGCTAGACATATTATGTATAGTAGGCCTTATATTTGAGGACAAAACCTGGACATTCTTTTGTAGTGTGTACAGTAGTGAGGTCTGTGTGCTTATGGTGATTGTCAACAGAGAGTATAATGTGAATATGTAACTTGGCCTGTGTACAGACTGTGGTAGAAGTCATTGTTCTTGGTCCTGTTCTAGGTGATGTTGCATGGTGCTACAGTTTGTGGTACCCTATCAGCATACATGTTTGTAGGATCAGAGTGACATGTCCCATACCACAGTCAGGCATCAGACTACACTGTGTATTGGCCCAGTATATGTAGGGTCACTATGTGAGTGGATCATATGAGGGTGGTTTTGTTCACACACTCCATATACTGTAATATTACATACGCTTACCATAATGTGACTGAGACTGTGTCAGATTGGTTGTGGGTATGCACTTTCATACTGGTGTCTATTAATCCATGCTGTTACATGCCTGTAGTACCTGCTATATTTGCAAGTCCATGTGTATTCCCGCATAGGAAACGTGGATCAGTGTTGTGGCAGTCTGCCTGTAGTTTGCACAGTGCCTTGTGACATGCCTAGCAGCTCCGTGTGATGTACTTTTGCCTGGCCACCATAACTGTTGTGTATTTCTTAAAAAGCAGTGGGATGGTGTAAATATTTATGTCACTAACTAGTGTGAAGTATGTGGGCTTGGGACCTCTGTTCCTCCGGTTAATATGTGTTAGGACAGACAGAAGTGTTTGAATGCATCAACTGTGTGAGCTTGTCTATTCCAGTATTTTTGTGATATCCCCATTTACATGGCTGTAAACATCCACTTTATCAGGCTTAGTCCACACATCTTGCATTAAGGATTTCTGTGTATATCTCTGCATTGACCAGATTGTGTCAGACTGTCCACATTTGTTGATCATATCTCTGCTGTATTCCATAGGATCATTACTGTGTTTTGTGTGGTTCTTCACTATGATGATGTTATGATGTCTGTCAGTTACTGATGGCGTACATATCAGTATCAGAAGTGACTTCCCACACAACATGTCTGTTAACACAACCTCTGTTACTGTAGCAACATTCCACATTTATATCTGCAATACTTACATGACATCCTCTTGCACTAAGAGGTTGTGACTATTGGTGCTGAGGTATGACTCCACTACATGTTATGGGCATATGTTTATATATATATATATATATATATATATATATATATATATATATATATACATATATATATATATATATATACACACACACACACACACACACACACACACACACACACACACACACACACACACACATATATATATATATATATATATATATATATATATATATATATGTATATATATATGTATATACATATACATCTCTCTCTCTTTCTCTGTTGTATATACCTTCCCAGATGTATCACACCATATTTATCTGGTATGTGAATATTTAGATATAACAACATACTTGATTCAACACTAATATCACTAACAAGTACTACACAATTGTAGAAGTCAAAACAATTGTTCACTACTATTCATTCTGTGTGCTGACAGATAAATTGGAAAAAACAACTACTATGTTGATAGCTGTGATGGCTTAGTGGTTAAGTGCTGAGATTATAGTGTGCAGGGCCCTGGGTTCAAGTCCTGAAAGACTGTTTCTTTTGTTGCTAAGCAGAACAAGGGCTGTTGGATACAGAGTGGTTAAGGCAGTTTTGAGCAGTTTTAAGTGGGTTTGCCCTGGTTAGCTCGATGGTAAGTGCTTCTAACATATGGTTAAATGAAAAGCTGCTTACACCATGTAGTCTTTGCTTACCAGTGTACAAATCTGCTTAGCATTTATATTTAAGCAATGCTGACATCTGCTAAGCATGGCTTAGCCCCGGTTACCAGTGATCACATTCCAGTCTGATGAAATAACACAGTAATGACATCTTTAATAATTGTATTTAATTCCACGTACAAACATGCTTCTATGTGCAGTCATTATAATAGCATGGTGTGTGACTATTCTGTCTGGGACACCTCAGTATATATGACTAGTACAACAATCTTTTGCTTTTCTATGTGTTTCATACATGGGTTAGTATCCCAGGTTATATGCAGTCACACTTGCATATATTGTATCATTACATTATTACTGTTAACAGTGCTTTCCCAAGTAAGAGTAAGTTGCAGATTGTAGTACTGGAACCATACACCCCTCCATGCAAAGCTGGACTCTGAGTACTGATATTCGTGTTCTTGGTGTATGAGCTGTGTATTATTAAATACTTGTGACTGGATATTGATCTGATATGTGGATATTAACTATAGACTGCTATGTGTATAGGACATGTCACTGAGGGCTGCTGTCATGTAGTAATGACATACCTATCAGTGTCAGACGTCTATAGCTAGCTGATTTCTGTCTTTCCTCTGTACAGATGTGCAGATGTCAGATATCCATCTTGGCTGCTTACAGGCAGTCTATGCTTCACTGACACTGACATGTCTGCCAGCTGTGTTATGAATGCCAGAGCTAGGAAACCCCACTCTGTATGCAACACATGCCATGGATACCACAACTAGACTACCACAGTCAACAGAACATGTTTGGGTGCAGGTCTTCAACCCATACACTGGCCATGTTATGTAATATATCTTGCATACATGTCAATTGGAGCACCTCACTGGCCCTCTGCAAGAGACAGCCATATGATTGGATGTTGCATTTAACTGTCACCCTGAGGATCACTCGCATGACATCAGTTGATAGATGGCCTGCTGACAAATGTCAGGTGGCATGATACCACTGTACCCACATCCCCTACTCTTCTCATCTGTCCATGGGCAATATCCTGGTACACACATAGGAACACCTGCACCTATGGACCCCAGTACTGACAAATGTGTCAGTGTGCATTGCTGAGAAAAAAAGTGTCTTTGTGTTTGTAAACCTGCAATTAAAAATACCCTGAGGACCTTCTCACACACTACACCCCCCCATTGCCATAGTTAGAAATGGCTGCTGCTGTAATGGACATTAAATGTACATTGATACACTCTTCACCATATGGGCTACCTGGAGCTTGCAGTACCAGCACAACACTGTTGTACAAATGGGTAGATAGGCATGGGTTACCCTTTAAGTCCTGGCAGGTTTGTGTATGTGTGCAAGTGTGTATATTTGTAGGATACATCATTCTAAGGCTACATTCGCCAAATGCAATACACCTGCCCATACAGTATAAGGCATAGTGATGTTGCTGACAGTAGGAGAGCCATGACAAGCCATCACCCTACTATTCCAGTGGCATGTGCAATAAATCATATCCCTGTAGTAGCACTAATGAGATGGACAAGGGGTTGTATTGCAGTCCTAATCAATATGTGATTGTGGGTATGTCAGAGTAATATCATGGGTTTCAGTGAGTAAAATATCCAATGTGGGGTGTGGGTGCTGGGTATACTGTCTTTACACCATGGTACCCCCAGTACATGTCCCAAGGTCCACAGCATGAGGACCATTGCCACCATACAGGTAACTGAGTACACTATCCAGCCCAATGATGCATGTGCTGTGTGCAAATTATCTGTAACAGAATGGACTCACTGACAAGGTAGTTAGCACTGATAAACCCAGGTCTCTCAGATGTGTCTATGACTGTTATGTGTTTGTCAATGTGCACATGACAGTATGTCATATTATGTATTGTTCATTAACACCCAGTACATCCCCCATTACCATACTGTACAAGGCTTGGTGATGTTCCTCACTTAACATGTGACTCGGGACACACCTCATCCTAAAAGCTGTGTGGTGTGTGCAATTAAGGCCAAACCCATTAGTAGTAACAAGTACATAGGTAAGGGTTCTACTCTCAGTGTTGCCAAGTAAGTGTGTCTGTATGTGAATGGATCTACTTCAGTTTGCAGAAAATACATGTTCCTGGAGGTCATCTGTCTGAGAATTGACTGGCAAATGCTAACATTTCAAAGGAATCATGTTGTGGAAATTCATTTAATCAAAACTAGTAGCAGATGTGTAACTGCCCTCTTCCCCACTGTATAGCTGTACAGTGATACTGGAGTTGGTATATATAGTTAGTTGTCAATGTTATGGACATAGTCACCCTCATTGGGGTTATTGTTTTGTGTATCCCCCCACTTAGTCTGCTGTAATACTGTACAGTTTACGTTAACAGGTTATGTAGTTGTCACTCACACTACGTGCGGCTCTACACCACCCCACACCTTCCAAAGTGTAGGGCTGTGCCACCTACACCAGCACACTTATGCTTACCAATGCTGGGATTGCACTACATTGGGGAAGGTGACATATACCCTGCCAGTATCATCATCAATGACATTAAACTAGCAACTGATTACTTACTGATGTGATGCTTTGCCTATTTTGTCTTGGTGGAATTACATAGGCTAAAGTGGGTTCACTGCAAAATTAAGTACATCCATGTGTACAGTATTCTCTGTGTATTGCATCAACACCAAAGCCTCTGTGTGTGTGTGTGTGTGTGTTATACACAAACATGTGGTGTGTGCCACCCAGTCCACTTACCATTGTCCACTGTAGAAGGGCTGCTGACATCAGCCACTATGCACTCACCTGTATACACCCTTCAGACCTATCAGCCATGTGGCACATGCAGTAACTGTTTTACAGACTTGTTACTTGTGTTCAGCTGTAACCAGGATATGACACAGTCAATGTGTCACCACAGTGCCATACCCCTTGTAGGAAACAATAGCAGACTAACATCCTGCTGACACATAGACACCTACAACACAAATGGAATACATTATGGAGACCACTATCAGTCAGTGTTAATAACAGCTATACTATATCATGGATGGACAGCTACACATCCTGACATGTAAGCATTAAACTTTCCTGCTGAACACATGTTACACAGCATTACATTGCTAAACCTTAGGATATTCACCCTGTGCATCCAAACTATACTAGCCTGCCCCTGCATCAATGGTATGGATGACAGGGATGTGGCACAGGTATCATCATATGCACAGGGTGTGCTGTGGGTTTGCCAGAGACCTAGGCTGAGCCATTTGGTTGACATCATTTGTGTGTGTTAGGGGGTTTCATTATTAACTGGGCTGTGCAAATGTGGTGTGTGTAGGTATGGAGGTGCCCTAGCTGTGTTGGTGATGTGTGCGCATGTGTGCATATATGTACACAGTTCTGCCATGTGGCTGCCCTATAAAGGGGTTTGTTGAACAGCTGCAGACCATGCATAGCAGGGTGTGCAGTTCACCATCTCCGGCCATTGACACAAGAACTGTGCCTGCCAGGGGTTCCACGGGCACTACCAGGTACAAGGCCACATATGGTACTCTCCCCTGATGATGACAAATGTCTGCTGGATCCGGGTTCCTGTTGGAACCGGCCAGGGCCACTTGTATGTGGCCTGCTGTATTGTGGTGTGCACAGCACCCCCCTGCAGTACTGGTAATGGTACTGCCACTAAGGGAGCAGCTCTGACTTGTTGCACATCCACACAGACTTCCACCTATTGGTGCTGCTGACCTTTGTTCATGTGGCTGTCACCCCACTCCCACCATATGCTCTAACACAGACATTGCACGGCTGAGGATTCCCGCCATCTCATCCAACCATCTCTCTAGGACCTCCACAAAATAGCGAGATCACGGATGTTGTCAATAACAGCAGAATGAGTTGCCCTCTGAAGCCTTAGACCCTGTCTTGTATAACATTCCATACATGCCTCTGCCTCCATGATGGCCCAAAACATGCATCTGGTGACACCTGCTGTGGCACTTCTGCCAGGGGCATGATGGCCAGCAGCCCTCCTATGAGCACCCCTGTACATCTGCCTGTGTGGTACCTCGCCGATCATCTGGCTATGACTGCTGTGTACAGACACACTTGCCATAATCACCACACTGTCTTGTCCCATGCCACCACCTGCCAACTGTCACTCATTTATGGCCACTGGTGATGGGGTATGTATAGACAATGTGACTGTGTGCAAGGATTGGGTGGATAACAGTGGGATGTCAACTGATGGCACAGCTTCAGCCCCTGATAACCCCGCCTGTGCCTCACCATACCAATCATCATTGCCAGAGTCTGTATGGACACTAACATCAATTTGCTTGCAGGAGGTACCTTGACCCACCTGCCACCTGTGAGTGGAAAACAGAATACATACTTTAAGACCTGTACGTTATTGATTACCTCTACACATGCACACACACACACACACACACACACACACACACACACACACACACACACACACACACACACACACACACACACACACACACACACACACACACACACACACATACACACACACACAAACACTTACTGGTGAGGTGGCACAGAAATATTATACAGATCTCTCATTACTCAACTGTCAACATGCATGCTATACTCAATCCCTGTTACCAACATTATACATCTCTGTTATGCATGAATTGTATTAGTAGGTGATGTCCCCTCACTGGAACAGACTGGACCCATGTACACAGTATTGCTGTGCACCTTTTCAGCACCCTGCCATGTACTGTGCACCATACCTCACAAGTATACACACCATTGCTGAATGTGTATATGTGTGGCAGTTATGTTTGCTCTGTTGCTCACAGCCCATATGTGTTTGTCTGACACATACCTGGGTTGATATGAGGCCAGATGTCAATAGTGAATGCCTGGTGTCTGATTTGCAGATCTCATCATCAGCAGTGCATGTATGAGCAATAAAATCCAATTATACTGACAACCTTCAAAGCTTACTTTGGCTATGAGGAGTGTACATGCCCTTAATGACATGCCACTCTCTTCCCTGATATGCCACGGGGCCACAATACTGCATATGTTAACATTACACACACCTGATATGTGACATATGACCTGTGCAATCAAATGCAATACCAAACAAATATGTTAGTCGTGCAGATGTTGATTAGGATGCATACAATATGTGGGTTGCATAAGTGTGCAAATCCTTAACATGATGGTTTGTTGGAGCACCTGTTAAGTGAACTACAGCAGTCACTATTTCTGGAAGGGGTATACTACCATGGCCCATCCTCACTTGCCATTATTTGGTCACTCCACCCTACAAATGTCCCCCAACTCTGCCAGATTGCAAGGTCAGCTCATGTGCACAGCCCTTGGAGGTCACACAGTGTCTTTACTATTGTTGTGGGGTGAGGCTTATGTCTGGCACAATGCATGACCTTAACTGTGTTCAGATACAACCATTCTTAGTGAGCTTTGGATGTATGCTTCAGTTCACTGTTGTTTTTCAGGATGACACCCCTCCCAATCCTTAGCCTTTTTGCAGATGCTTGATAACTATGGGCCACACATGAGTGTCATTTTGCAGTGTTCCAAATTCAGAACTCCATGTCTGCCAGCCTAGTTCCTGCTAATGAACAGCAAACTTAAAGGTGTACACTGGCACCAGCAAAGTAGGGATGGTGGGCCTGAGGTGGAGTGAGGTGTTGCTTCTGCAGCACATGTATCTTTATTAATACTGTCTGTAGGTTTCATCCTTGGTCTAAGTACATTATTACACATTGCAATACATGCCTCTGGGAGACTTGATGTCATGCATATGCTACCTGTAGAGAGCCCTGGATGATGTCTCCTGTGAACAACTCTTTCATCTGATTATCCTAACCTATAGGCCACACTTATGCAGAGTCCAGGTAATTGTCGACACAGGTACTGCACAGGCAGTACTTGCTAGATATTCCTGCATGTCCCTGAGTGTTGCTGCATGTTTCTGGGCAGCCTCCATGACTAGTTTGCAATATGTACTGTCATCTGTCTTGGAGGGGCATCTGTTTATTTTCTACATTAATGGTGTCCCATACTTCATTATCAGATACATGCTTGTCTACACTGTTTGCCACGGTATATGCAATGGTGAGATAAGGCTATGTCTCCCACTCCTGACTGCTTCCTTTTTTATATGGGATCCATTCCATGGTTTGTAAGATATGTGCAAGCCACGGCTGCCTCTGTTGCAGGTGAGTGGGCAAATGTCATGGACATACTTCTTGGACAGCAGACCATTACTTGATGTGACACTGAGGACCCATACTTGATGGAAGGTGCATACAAGTGAATGCTGCAGTACCTCAAAAGCTGCTTCCACAATATGTTATTTGGAGTGTGTGCACACATATGCTTCCAGTGTTTGTTAAGGTATGTATTCCCCATATTTGTTGTCCAAACATAGTATTCTATATTA
>NC_056728.1:1875530642-1875555255 GCF_019279795.1 Protopterus annectens
TCTCATACAGACATTCCCAGACATATTTTATGTAGCACAGTGTGAGAAACAGTGGTTGACACAACAGTACTATTCTGATATCAGATGTTACTGAATGCTACATGTCAGCCATACAATACCAGAGTAAACACTACCAGTCCGGAATTTCAATCTTTATTGGCAGGTACAATTTTCTTATCTGAGAGACCTGTGGAGGAATGCTTGTTAACACTACCTGACTGTTTCCACAGATATTCCCAGATTCTGTGTTAATATTATGCACATACCTCTCAATCTGTTAATGCACACATTCTGGTCATTGCTTGACAACATGGAGGTAGAAATAGGGACATATTTTGAATATTGCTCTCATAAACTTGGAGAGTTGTTAAAGTGACAGGTTTGTTTTCATATACATTTTCTGGGGTCTATATCATATAATCGAAAGCTGTTAACTCTGAAGCACAAAACCGAGAACTTCAAACCTCGAAATTTGACAACATCGAATCCACCAAAAAAAACCCTAATTACCCAAAACAAAACAAAAAAAACACTCTATGCAGGGGGGAAAGCCACCCTGCACTCCCCACACCGCCATTACTTAAATATACCAGCTTTGAGATTGCACTACAGTGCAGTAAAGGGAAATCTTCCCTTCCTGCACTCTATGGCATTCTCCATTCTACAGTTCGACATTTTTGAACTTTGAGGTTTGATGTTCAGAGTTTTGTGCTTCAGAGTTATCAGCTTTTGAGCTTATGATATAAACCCCATTTTCTGAAGTTTTTGAGGTCTGATAACCAGATGTATGTCATTATTTGCTGACTAAAATTCTGAGACCATCCCACTGATTTGCCAGGGGACAGGGTAACAGGTAGAAAATATGAGCCAATTATCTGGACATTCTGAACAAATGTGTACAGTTGAGAGGCATGATTATGCATACAGTTTACTACCACTCTCAGAATTCGAACCATGGCTGTGTCTGATAAAAATACAACAATTTAAGTTTCAGCAGAGTGTGCTGTTTGGATATTGTTGTCTATTTCTTTAGTCTTTTCTGTGTAAGTCTGTCTCATTTGTACAATTTGACCTTGTAATTATAACAGTCTTGCACAGACATTCCTAGACATTTTTATTATGTAGCACAGTGTGGGTAACAGTGATTAATACAACATTACTATTCAGAGAATGCAACACTAAAAATGCCATGCAATACCAGAGTAAACAGAACCAGTCCAGGAATTAAAGCTTCATTGCCAGGCAGTTACAGTTTTATTTAAATATGACCTATATGGGACTATTACTGTCATATTTTCTGGTTTATTCAGTGCAACCCATACATAAAACAGTTTTTATACTGGCAACTGACTTTCTACCACTTTTATAGTTATTTGGTATGACTACTACAAGCAGGATTGTTACTCACCAGCCTCGCGACACAGCCTTTGCAGCCTACTTAGCTTCCTGATTCACAGCCTGCTCAGTTGCAGCTGTAAGGGAAATAGAAAAACATTTTACCATACCTATCCATCATATACACAGGCTGGACATTATTAAACAGTAACTGGTATAAGTACTTGCACACTGCTGGGACATCACCTCTCTGCCTTGATTCTTGGACACACTGGTCCAAGAGCTCCGTCTTCCTCCGCTTCAAGTTGGCATAGTGGTGCCTGACATGCTCACCAGTCCGAGGGATACCAGTGGCACTGGTGTGGTCACGGGCGAGACAGTCCCAGGCTTCCGCTTTATATTGGGAGCCTTGGTATTAGCCCTGCAGCAGTCTCTCATCATAGTTTTTTACCAGGAGTACTACCATGCCCTTGGACTCCTGGATGCCCCAGTGCTGCACATGAAAGCGCATTCCCTCTCAGACTCCAGCCATTCTGCCTAAAGTAGGAAGCTGCAACCAGTTATGAGTTGTATTCCCACCTGTGGGGTTTAAATACACCTGATTTCCTGCTGTTTGCCATGATTGGATGGCTTTGAATATGGTGACCTAAGCTAAGCTATGGGCAAACTTGCTTAGCTATGGTTGGCATTCCTTAAAGGGGCAGGTTCAGCACTGCTTACAAATGGGCAAATCCATTTAGCTGGGCTACTCATTGTTTAGCAGTCATATTTACGCAATGCTTACACCTGGTAAGCAGAGCTTTGCAATGCTTAGCATTACTTATTTTTCATGTTATAGACTATCTGCTGTATGGCATTGATTCATCATTCATTACATACTATTAATTTGTTTACTGTCCATGACATCTCCCAATGTGCTTTCATTATGTTTATTCATGGGTGACTATACAGTATGGGGCACTTGTGTTTATATGGGGATTTCACAACTTTATTAAGATGACACCTCACATTTGGACCTAATGCAGTACTACAGTTAACAAATACATGTTATTTAGTAGGTAATACAAAAATGTGTTTATGCACTGCTCTGACATTTAAAATGTGAATTGGTTACAGTGGGGATCACACCAGAAATGGTTGCTTGTAAAGCATACGTTCTACCCACTACACTATTGCAGTACTGCTTATGTTGGGTGTCTCTTGCTATTTAAGTTATTGTGCTGTTTAAGCTGGATTAAGCATAGCTAAGCAATGGGCACACCCACGCAGCTATGCTTAAACTTTATCACATTTATAAAAAAAAAGTTTTGTTGTGTTCTTTTAGCTATAGCCTTCAGAATATCCCTGCTAATGCTAAACCCTGTACTTTTATCAGCTTCCTGCTTCATGGTCGGGACATCTGTCCATTTTGCCTTTGACCACTTTTGTTTTCCTGAAGGGTTATGAGCATTCTTGGTCATTTTAATTGCCGAAAGGCAATTCTGGAGTGCAGGGGCATGTGTATTGTGAGAGCTCCACTCTCAGACACACCCCTTGCACTCGTACACAGCTCTGTGTCCATTTAACAGCACAGGCAGTGCACCTTCATGAATATGCAGGGCACACTGCCGTGCTAAACAGGAACAGACCCTGCCATGCAGGAATAATTTATTATACTTACTATTATACTTATAATACTTATAACTAGTGTGGCAGCTCTGTTTGAATTCTACATGCTGACCGCGTCTAAATGACAGTGTTTCTATTTCTAGTTTACTAAAACTAAAAGCACTACATAGATTAACATAGGTTTTCTGTTCTGGCTTTCCCTGTTGTGTTTGCTGGTTGTATTTGAGCAAAATCAAGGCACAGAGCTGTTTAAGCTGTTTTAAATGGTAGTGCTATACACATTGCTTGTAGGATGTAATTTTTATTAACTTTTTATTTTTTATTTTTACTTTCTATTATACATTTTTTAACATATACTTTTAAAAAATGTTGCTTTATAGGGTGCATACATATATACATATATATATTTTTTATGGTCTGATTATTCATAATTGCTGACTTTTAAAATGCATGAGTTGTGGTTATTTTCTTTGTCTTTCTGGGGGGAAGTGATGTCACACAACAAATATATTTAAAGGATATGATGTCTTTTTGCCACCATCGGATGAAGTTCCATGTTAATGTGTACTTTTGGGGATGAAAGCATTTATGGTGGCTTAATCCTCACTTGGTGGAGTTTTTGTTTGCTTTCCGTGTAATTTGTATTATCTGCAATAAATATTTTTGGAGACCATTTTCTTGGATTTTGAGGAATAACTTATTCCTGCATGGCTGCTAACTGAATCCCAGGGTTAATATTTTTTTATTTATTCCTTTCTTTTGGCAATGCATGCCTGTATTACAAAAAGTATGCTACAGAATGCTAAGTACCCTACACTTTTTAGGCTGTATTTAATTGATGTTTTCACATTTATTATAGATGTATGTATTACAAATGTGTAGGTTGATCTGTAATTATTACATGTGTTAGCAGTAAGAAAAATGTGCTATGTTTTAGAACTTCTACCTGACTGCCCTCCAGAGCTATGGAGTTGGCCCTTATAATAGTTATCTTACATTTCTAATGCTACATTGTGAATTTTTATTGTTAGTGCTGCAACAGAGTACACATTTATACCAGTGTAATCTGCATTACAGAACTGTTATAGATTGTTGCTGATATTTGATTTAGAATTTTTCTTGGGGGGGTGACTTTCCTAACTTGTGTGAGTTATAGGGATCATTCATTTTTGAATTTTTGGGTGGTGGATATATGTGTTCACACAATAAATGAATTCACGACCATCCTGTCCATGTACTAAATGCTTAATTGTGTGTCTGTTTTCTGTTTCATCTCCTGCAAGGATGCAACTATGAAGAAATCTGTACCATGCAAGCCACCATACAGTGTTACAGAAAATTAGGTCATTAACCAGGCCTTACACCATCATGGAAGTTTTCTGTTATGGAGCTGTAGAGGTTATCAATCTGCCAAAGACAGGATATGACAGCAGGTGGTCAACAACATCAATGCTTTCAGAAGGCATGGGAGAACTTATTGGAGGATATGATACCAGGCAAGTGATATGAGAACCTCTGCCTGCCATACAGCATTTATAACTGCCCAGCAATAGGTGGCTACAGGAGGTTATCCTGCTAACAAACAATCATTAACTTAAACAGAGGAGTTCCTATCCACTGACAGAGATCCAGATTGCTCAACAGAGGGTTCCCACAGAATCCTTGATTTTGGTGTTGATGTGGGTGATAGACCCAGGGTGTCACATGCATACCTTCCAGGTATACCAAATGCAAGGGTCATTGTTATAGCTTTATATGCATATATCTTTGATGTCTGATCTATATGGAAACAAAGCTAAGTGTGAGTTAGGCAACAAAGTCAAACAGAAATAGAGAAGTGGGTTTGGGGGATCCAACTCTTAACTACATTCCTGTATTAGAACATATTAAATATTCACATGTGAAGATGATTGTTCTATTTTTCTTATTTTCTTTGTATTGGATACTTGTCAGCCTTTCTTACTTTCCCTTCCTCACATATAGCGACATCTCAGCTGTAGCCTGTCAGCCCACCTGCACATGTTAAGCAGATTTGGTTCGTTTTATTGTTGTATTTAAGGTAGATTCAGGTATGTAAAAGATTACAATTTGTATTGATTTAACATGTTAGTTTAACATACAGTACATATAAGAAAAACGTGATAAATTGTGTTTTCTTTTTCTCTGTCGTGTTTATTGCTTGTGGTGAGAGTGGCACTGTAGAACTCCTACCACCTGATGTCAGAGTATCGGTAGCCTCTGATGATGATGGTGGTAATAAACAGGCACAATCTGCTTTGCAGCAGGCCAGTCTGACACTAGGGTTGCATCTTCTACATTTTCTGCCTGTATATTGAACACAATCAGTATGCCTGCACATGCCTGTGACATTGAGACCTCTGATAAGGACAGGATGAGGGTGACACAGTTGATGAGTGTTGTGTCTTTAATCTAGCTGCAGAGCTGGTTGATTCTCCCTACAGCCATCATGAGGGTGAAGTGCCACACAGAGTGCTCAGAGAAGGCATGATGTCACTCTCATCCTGATGCTGGTGTGTCATTAAGTGCCACCAGATGTATGTGTAGGGCTGTAGTGGAGGCCCAGGCATATTCCATGAGGGCCTATGAAGAGATAGTGTGAATATTAAAAATCATGCATTCTGACATACATGACTCCCTGAACTGTGTGGGTCACTCCTTGGACAGAATAAAGAGCACACAGGATTGGGAAATGTCTGTGATGGAACATCTGTTGGGGACAGTGGATATATATGTGTCTGGACAGCAGCTACATCTTCTGGTCTGGTGTTAGCAGACACGGCAGAACAAGACACTGTCCAAGCTGCAAAATCCTTCACTAATGCATTCTACGGGCACCGACAAGAATGCATGGATCATGCCATCCCAAGCAAAACCAAGACTCACTCCTCCAAGAAAAGAAAACCAGTCTGGTGGACTCCTGCCATAAACAAGCTACACAATAAAAGGAGGAAACTAGTACAGAAAAGAGTAAAATCCCAAGAAGGGAAGACATCCCTGATCAGTATCAGCAAGAAACTTCAATCCCTCATAAAATCATTAAAAAGAAAATGTTCCATTTCTGAAACACAAGTGGGTATATTGTGTATGAAATCACTTTTTCTGTGAATACATTGTTACCAGGGAATGAATTTGTGATTGCTTTTTGGCAACAACAAATGTTGATGGGCATTATTCTAAGCACTTTAAAAACTTTGAGTGAAATGTGGTAATTTATACACTAGAGGGAGCAATGAATGGGTTGTTTGTGTATATGTATTTTTTATGTATGAATTTTTTATGTATGAATTTTATGTGTTTAATTTATTGAATTTTATAAATAAACCTTATGAATTAATTATAGGGATGAAATGTTGTGAACAGTAAGGTAATAAAATGGAATGTGCTTGTTTTAATCATTATTTTTAAAAAAAAGACATGAAGGCATTTTGTTGAGGTGGATTTTAATGTAATTATGGTGGAACAAGTGTAATTAAGAATCTTTATTGTATTAAGAGTTTTAATTATCTAATTAGTAACAGTATTTAAGCTGAAGGGGAAGAGTAAGCATTATTCTTGTGCATCTGAGGAAGTGAGTTCAAACGAAAACGCAGGTGTGGAGACATAGCGTTAATGTGTTTGGAGCTGTTTGTTGGATTTACGTGCTGCTGTGGTGTTTTGTTACCTTCTCACAAATAAAGCTGTAAAAAGAAAAGGAGCCATGTTTCTTCCACTGGTACTATCTTGTTTTGCTGGTTTGTGACATTTCGTAGTACTAGCCTCCATTGTTTTTCGGTTGGTCGTGTTATGGAGATGGAGGAGGGCTCTACGGCAAGCGTGGAAGGAGTAATCGGAATGGATAGACCAGATAGCACGGACAGATTGGATAGGTTATCCAATCAGTTGACCCAGTTGCTGGAATTGTTGGCAGGAAACAGTCCTGCTTCAATAGGTACTATGAGCGGTTTACTGAACAACCAGGAGGCTCTCCCGAGGAGGGAAAGAGAAAGAAATGGAGGAAGGAGCGTTGTTTCCAGTCCGGATAGAGGTGAAGGGAGCCAGAACATCGGCCCTAGGCAGGGTGTGCTGCAAGGAGAAGTGGGCATTCCAAATATTTTTTCGGGGAGCTCGGAGGATGATGCCTGTCCGCCTTTTGCAACAAACAATAGTGAAAACAGGGCAGTGAGGCGTAAAAATGTTGGAAATATACCCAGAAGTTATAGTAATGTTACGGCTAGTAACAGGACTACAGGTAATTCAAATGGAGACCATGATGTATATTCCAACCAAACTAAAGTGGACTTTGATAATGTTTATAATTTTAAATATAATTTTAAAACTAAAAATGTATACAAAGTGCCTTCAAATGACGTTAATTCATCTTTTAAATACAATTTGAAAGTGTTTGATGAAATGTTATTCAAATTCAAAAACCTGGAAATGGAAAATGCATACCTAAATGAATGTTTAAGTTTAAAAATTGTGCCTAAAGGTCTGAGGGTTTGCAGGTACCTTAATAAGGTGAGGGCAGGTAGTGAATTTCACGTTGAACTACTACAGATTTTTGATATGTGTGGGTTTGAAATTCTTAAGGCTATTATTAAAGAAAATATGAGGGTTATGGATGATTTAAATAATAAAATAAAAGAAGTGAATGAACGCATTACTAAGGATTTACTTTTTGCAGTGGAGGATAATCAGGTTAAATATCAAAATACATTGGGAAATATTGAGAAGAGTATGAATAGTATTTTTGAGAGGAAATGTAAAAAGCTTGACAGGGATATTATGGAGTACAAGGAAAAGACCAATTACCCAAAACCCAGGGACTTTTTTCCACAAAAGTTCAACATTGTTTATAATCAGGAAAACCTGGGTGAAGAAGATTATGTAGAGAGTGGAGAAAGGGATGTTAGTAGGGAGGATAATGAATATCCAGAATTGAGGAGATCTGAAAGAATCAAAAATTATTATCAGAGCAACCCACAAAAAAACTACCAGGGGGGGGGGGGCTCAATACCAAAGGTACCAGAACAGGAGCAGGCCTTACAGAGATTGGTAGAGTGTGGAAGTGGGAGTATTGAAGCCCCTCAGAGGGAGAAAAAAAATGGTTAAGGAGGGAGTTGTGTGGAAATTAGGGAATTACAACATTTACAATTACAGTGGTGTAGAAATTTCAGCTATACACTTCCAATTATTTACTAAGGGAATGAAATTTGTGCCCAATAGGAAGGCTGATTTGAACAAAGTATTGATTGATCTTAAAATGTTTACAAGGAAGAAAAATCTTGAATTAATGTTCCATGAACAGAGTAATAACAGTATGGTAAAAGGGAACCTAAGGAAAAGAAGTGTGTTCAACCCACCTTTAAATCAGCAACTAAAGAATTTTGAAATGGTTATGGAAAGGAAGTTAAGGAAAGTTTTGATGGACAATAGGATAGGGTATACTTTAACAAACGAAGAGAATGAGTTACTGTTGCAACTTTCTAATGACCCTACCTTAAGAATATTGAAACCTGACAAAGGAGGGGGCACCATAATTATGGACCAAATGATTTATGAGGCCAAAATGTTGGAACTTTTAGGTAATGAAGAAAGATATGTGAGATCTTCCATAAATGAAATCAATATTGCTAATAGGAATGTTTATTTAAAATTGTATGATTTACTGTTAGAAGGAGTAATTGATTTGTGCACTTTTAGATTTCTACATGTGGAGAAACCTAAGGTCCCTAACATATTTGGTATACCCAAGGTCCATAAGGATGAGGAAAATCCACCCATGAGACCCATAGTCTCTTCAGAAGGATCTGTTACGGCCCCTATAGCCAAATGGCTAGATTGCAAGTTAAAGGGAGTGGTTAAGGAAGGGGCAGGTGTGGTCAAGGACTCATGGGATCTACTCCGGAACCTGAAGAAGGAATTTTTTGATGAAGGTCTAGTATTCATAACTCTAGACATAGTGGACCTTTTTTCATCCATTCCATACAAAGAGGGAATGGAATGGTTTGAGGAGGCATTGCTTAACTATGGAAAGTTCACGCATAATGAATTTTGTTTAATTTTAACATTAATGGATATTGCATTGAAAAGTAATTACTTGCACTTTGAAGGTGAATTTTTTAAGCAGACAAAAGGAATTGCTATGGGTGCAAATTGTGCACCCATATATGCGAATATTATTCTGGCAGCATGGGAGCAAAAATTGGTGTTAAATTCACAGTTTAAAAGCTGCTGGAAAATGTATAAAAGGTTTCTGGATGATATTTGCCTTTTATGGGTAGGGTCAGAAGCAGAATTTGAAGCCTTTTTTCACTATATTTCTCAAACCACCTCCTTTTTGTCATTTACTTATTCAAAGAGTGTGGAATGTCTAAAATATCTGGACATTTTTGTGGGAAAAGGAGAAGGGGAATTTTACTCTAAGGTATATAGAAAGGACAATTATTCTAACTCCTTTTTAGCATATGAGAGTGCACATCCCCACCACCACATAAAGGGAATAATTAAAGGACAGTTTGTTCGAGGCAGCCGGATGTCCTCTAGGGACTGTGACTTTGATGAAGAATGTAACAAACTACATGTGATGTTTATGGACAGAGGCTACCCGAGCAATTTAATTGGGGAAATTGAAAAGGAGGTTAGGAATGGAAGACTGGATAAATATCAGCCCATTTTAGGGAAGGATGATGCTCTTAAGGAGGTGGATAAAACTGAAAAGGACAGCTTTGATGCGAAAAATAATTTTATATTAGATTATAGTGGGGAGGCAAGAGTTATTAGAAGAATGGTGGAAGAAGAGTGGGCAAAGTTTAGTGAATTCTCTGACTTAGGAAGCTTGTTCACACAGCCCTTGAAATGTACATTTAGAAAAGGAAAAAACTTGAAAAATTTCTTTGAAAGGAAAAGTAAGGAAAATACCACTACCAGGGAGAGAAAGGGTACATTTAAATGTGGGAGGTGCTCCCAGTGTCCTTTTATTTGTAATAAAGACACAATATATGTAAAAAGTAGGGATATTTTAGTTCAGAGCAAGCAATATGCTAATTGTCAGACCAAAGGCATAATCTATCTGAGTGTATGTAAGAAATGTGACGCATTTTATGTGGGGAAGTCTGAAAGAAGACTAAGAGATAGAATTTATGAACATAATTATGAAATAAAGACAAAATGTATGTGTAATGCCCTATTTAAACACAAAACAAAATGTGAAGAAGCTGAATATACTTTTTTGTGCTGGAGATTGTAAATAAGCATATTCGGGGTGGACCTTGGGAGGACGCCATTGAGTATAAAGAGTTACTTTGGCAACTCCAACTAGAAGCTTATAACTCACCGGGGCTTAACAATTATGTGTTATTAGCCCCAGTATTAAAAATAAGGGCAGCGAAGCTCTGATCAGGGTAGCGTATACCCTAGGAGTTAAAAATGTTAAAAATATTAAAAAGAAAATGTTCCATTTCTGAAACACAAGTGGGTATATTGTGTATGAAATCACTTTTTCTGTGAATACAGTGTTACCAGGGAATGAATTTGTGATTGCTTTTTGGCAACAAAAATGTTGATGGGCATTATTCTAAGCACTTTAAAAACTTTGAGTGAAATGTGGTAATTTATACACTAGAGGGAGCAATGAATGGGTTGTTTGTGTATATGTATTTTTATGTATGAATTTTTATGTATGAATTTTATGTGTTTAATTTATTGAATTTTATAAATAAACCTTATGAATTAATTATAGGGATGAAATGTTGTGAACAGTAAGGTAATAAAATGGAATGTGCTTGTTTTAATCATTATTTTTAAAAAAAGACATGAAGGCATTTTGTTGAGGTGGATTTTAATGTAATTATGGTGGAACAAGTGTAATTAAGAATCTTTATTGTATTAAGAGTTTCAATTATCTAATTAGTAACAGTATTTAAGCTGAAGGGGAAGAGTAAGCATTATTCTTGTGCATCTGAGGAAGTGAGTTCAAACGAAAACGCAGGTGTGGAGACATAGCGTTAATGTGTTTGGAGCTGTTTGTTGGATTTACGTGCTGCTGTGGTGTTTTGTTACCTTCTCACAAATAAAGCTGTAAAAAGAAAAGGAGCTGTGTTTCTTCCACTGGTACTATCTTGTTTTGCTGCCTCATAAAATCATCCAAGGTGAGCTTTGAAAGAAAAATTGCCAAGGACTTCAAAGATAACCACAAGGCATTCTTTAGCTATGTCAAGAATCTAAGTGGCAATGTTCAGATCTGCTCGAAGTTAGTGCAGAATGGCATAAAATACACTGAACCGACGGATATCGCCAATATCCTGGCAGACAAGTTCAGCACAAACATCACCCCCCTCCCACCCCCAAGAGGGCCCATAACCATACTAGAAGAATGTAGAGTCCGTGAAATCACAGACACTCAGGTTAAAACAGCCCTCTCCAAAGCCAAAAACACAGCATCAATGGGACCGGACGGTGTCACAGGCTGCGTCCTACAGGAGCTCAAAGATGAACTAACCCCTCACCTAAACACACTGTTCAAACTCAGCCTCTCCACAGGCTACATACCCATAGAGTGGTGCACAGCAGCGGGTATTCCGCTTCACAAAGGTGGAGCCACAACAGACCCTGGGAACTATTTCCCTATAAGCCCGACTAGCTTGGTCTGCAAGGCTATGGAACGCATCATCATGGAACTCATTAACAGAGACATTGGGAACCTCCAAATATGGACCCTACCCAGTTCGGCTTTGTTAAGAGCAGATCATGCCTCCTAAACCTGGTGGACTTCTTTGAGACAGTTACCAAGGCTATAGATGAGGGAAAAGTGGTGCACACAGCCTCCCTAGACCTCGCAAAGGCCTTCAACACCATTCCCCATTCTGGTATTATAGACAAGCTCACCAGCCTGAACATAAATCCCTACGTCACAAGATGGGTTGCCAACTGGCTCATGGACAGAACCCACATGGTGAGAGTTGTGGGGGCTAGGTCCAACTCTAAATCGGTTACAAGTGGAGTTCCCCAGGGCTCAGTCCTAGGACCACTCCTGTTCGGCATATACTTCTCAGAGGTACAGGCAAGCACAGGAGGACTATGGCTGACCAAGTTTGCAGACGACTGCAAACTAGGGGCTATAACTGACTCTCCGGCTGACACAGACATCCTCCAAAAGGGTCTCACGGAGACGGATACCTGGTGTCAAAATCATGGCCTCAAGCTAAATGCCAAAAAGTGCATAGTCATCCCCTTTGGAAAAAACAAAATACCCACAAACTACTACATAGGTGGTAGTCCCCTAAATACGGAAGATGTGGTAAGGGATCTGGGGACACAAGTAGACATTAATCTCACCTTTGATCATCACATTGCCAAAGTGGTTAGAAAATCCTTCTAGGTGGCCCACCTAATCACAAAAGGGTTCGCATCCAGATCAAAAGAGGTCATTGTGCCCTCTACTCATCACTCATCAGACCCATCATAGAGTACAACGCCCCATTTGGGATGTACCTTACAAGACACCTGCAACAGCTGGAAAGACCTCAGAAGTACCTCACCAAGAGAATCACTGGCCTCAAACAGATGCCCTATGCAACTCGACTGAAGAAATTACAGCTGTACTCGGTTGCATACCACCTTCTCAGAGGTGATCTCTGCCTGACATACAAGGCCATGTCCAACCCAGAATTAATGGACATGCTCCACCTAAAGAAAACCTTATCCCAATGAGCCACACACTCTAGAGATCTCAACCTCACCACAACAATAAATAGGACATGCTGGAGGGATAGATTCCTGTCCCAGAGAATTCCCATTCTTTGGAACAAGATCCCAATCTACATTAGGCAGAGCACCTTGCTAACACTCTTCAAAAGAAATCTTGACGAGTGGATGGGAAACAGAAAGTTTATCTCTGGGATCAATTCAGTGGCCCTGCTGGACAGAGGCACAGGGAACTAATCTAAGGGGGTGGCGAAAGCCAACACATTCTGGCTAGGCTTATAAATACCTTTGGGCAGATAGCCTAGTACCTACCTATGAACCTATGAACCTAAGATCCTACTCATGGAGTGACACTACTTCCACTGGTCTGTCAATGATTGTGGTGTCCACACCCAGACATGGTGGGCCATGGGGTCTTGGTCCTGAACATAGTTGAGGAGAGCTCATCCAATAGACATCAATCACATCCAGGTAGCACACAGATTTCTAACCAGGGCTGTGGATGTGGCAGCGTAACTCCTAGTAGAGATGGCTCTCATGGCTGGAGATGATGACACACTGAACTGACTATACTGACATCCATGGCTCACACCTTTTTGAGATGCCAGGACATAGTACTAATACAGTACTTGATTGTGTTCATGTGGACATAAACACATTGAAAAAAAGATCCATTTGCCATACCACCTCACGCACATGCAAGCTATCTAAACAGTACTGTTGAGTGCTGCACCTCTGTTGTTACTGGCTCTGAACACTGTATACACTGATTGATACATGTGTTTCTTACTTGCATATCCTCACTTCTTTGATGTCAGCCTTGCTCTCCTCCACCCACCTCCATGCAAATGATGATGGCTGTGTCCTGCCATTTGCACGTCTTTGTGACTTAGGGTTGCATATATGCCTGATGCACACAGTGGATAACTAATGCTTGCTTGTTAACAAGCTTGCATTTATTAAATACATATTGCAGAAGAAAAGTTGTTGATGTCTTGTTCCTACACATTCATGCATGATTGCTTGTATAATTGCTGAACTTCATTGCATATCAGTTACTACTGCCATTAAAACAGTAGAAGCATTAGGTATTCAGTCTTGCTTTTGGTATATTTGTGCACATGAGGGTATAATTGATCTGTCCCATGTTTTATAGATAGTGGTCAATTGAAATGGTTGATGCACAGTGTTTGTTCTAGTATGTAATTGTACTTTGCAAACTTCTGATATAGCAGTTATTACTGAAATAACTGTACACCTTAGACAAATGCTTTGCTTAGGGGCATATACATATTCCAGTTATAACAATTTTTTTCTTTACAGGTTGTATTCTTACCTTGTCATTATTGCAGGTTCAAACTGTGCCCTTTTGAGTTTTTCCTGTTTGATATCAGAACACCGCCAATACATGGTAAAGTAAAGGATGTGGTCTGACAAGCATCAATTTGTATGTGAGTGGGATCTTAGGCGTTGAACTAGGTAATGAGTATATGTGATATCCTTTGCCTCTTAGCCAGAGCCAAGACATACTGTGCATGCCTTTGTCTGCCAACACCATCTGCAGCTGGTGGTTCTCCTTCAGACTCCTCATCTATACCTGTTGCTGCTGGCCCTGTCTGTGGTCCTTGAAACTGTGGTCCTGGCTCTTGCTGTCCTTGTTGATCCTGTTTCATGAAAATTATACTGTGTAACATGGCTCAGACTGTGATTAAATTGGCAGAGGTGTCTTGGCTGTACTGCAGTGCACCTACTGATATGTCTACACTCAGGAACCTTGATTTAAGCAGTCCAAATGCATGTTCTACAACATTCCTAGTTTGAACATGGACCTTTTTGTATTATTGTTCAGTGGAGTTGTGTGGGTTTCTCATGGGTGTCATGAGCCAAGGCAAATATTAATTTAAAAATGAGATACCGATCAAACTTTAATAGCAGGTACAAATTAAGCCCTTTTGTCCCACTTGACAGTGGGACTTCTTCAGAACTAAAAAACAATTACCATAATATGGTATGTAAAGTACATTCAATTAAAAATCACTAACCATGTGACCATCAAACAACGGGAACATCAATTAGCAAGGGACTTTAACAAATGTTATTTGAAAACACTTGATAAATAGTTACTATTAATAACAATAGAATAAAATAAAAATTAAAATACTAATCTTCTGTAATAAAAAAAAATAATTCTACCATTCTATAGCTTAGCTGTCCTTAATCTAAGTACAGTACTTAATGATAGTATATCATTCAAGCCTGGAGGGTATTTGCATCCAGCCTTAAGTGGCACAGCAGTTCATGATATTCCAGCTTGTTTTCCCATGCACCTCCCTTACGATTGTTCCAAGACAAAGACAAAACCCTTTTATTGCCTGCACAGTTTAGTGTGTATTTGTATAGTGCATTATTATCACTGTGATTTTTCAAATCATAATAGTGTTCATAGATGCGCATTTTAAGACCATGTTCTGTTTTGCCAATATAAAATGAGTGTCAACCATCAATAAAGGCAATGTAGACAACTCCAACTGAGTTACAATCACACATTCTATTTAGTTTAAGCTCAAAGGGGACATTGTTTAACTTCAAATCTCGTCCTTCAAAAATACATTTACACTCTGCACGTGAGCCACACTTAATCATGCCTTTAATACTTCTTTGAGAACTGTTGAAATAAGATTACAGTTCCCTAACTGCAGGATCAATTTTCAGAGCTGTGCTAGTGACAAGGGTGGTTCTTCCTTGAGGAGGGATACAATTATACATTTCTTGGCATTATGTTTAGTCCATGGTTTTGACACCAGCTATTTATTTGGAAAAAGCCATCTTGGATTAGGAGTTTATAATGGCACCAAGTTTACATGCATTTGTAAACTTAGTGAGCCATATATTTTTAAAATTTGAATTAACAGCTAGTAAATAAATACCAAAGAGAAATGGATCAAGGACTGAAACATGAAGTACATCACTAGAGGAATTTGTTTGAAAGGGTTAGACACCCACATTAATTTTTTTGGTTTTATTTGTGATCCAGTGTGTTATCCAATGAATTACATAGTAGTTTAGATTTAACTTGAAGAGTTTATCTACAATGCCTGAATATGGGATGGTGTTGAATGTCTTTTCTAGATTTGTGGTGTGTTATGATTTGTTCTTATCTATTGCTTCAGTAACCTTTTAAAAGAAGTCGACCAGGTTTAGGAGGCAGGATCTCTCCTTGAGGAATCCAAATTGGCTTGGGTGAAGAGATTTTAGGTTGCCTATGTTCTTATTTATTAGTTCAGTAATGTTCCTTTCCATAGCCTTACAGATGACACTGGTTAGGCCTAGGGGTCTATAATTACCTTGGTCGGTTGATTCTCTACCCTTGTAGAAGGGAATGATTATTATCCACCTTCGCTCATCAAGCCTAAAACCATTTTGGAATCTGATATTAAATATCTTCTGTAAGGTTAGACCAGACCTGTTTCTGGCTGACCACTGCACAGCCTGATATGTTATCCAGCTCCATGAAAGTAGTGTTTTGACCCTTAAATTCTTGGGAAATGTGAGGCAAATGTGTGAATACAGGTATGTAATTTGGAAATATAGGATGGCGGGTGAAATGTGAGCTAAATGTATCTATTAGTAGATTGGCTATATCCTTTGTATCATCATAAGTGATATATATTTTATTATTAGCTCTGTGCAGTACTGTTTCTAAGGTTTCTAACAGATTTAAAGAAGGCTTTGTGGTTATCCTTCACCTGAGTGCAATTTTTACTTCATATCAGGGTTTGGTTCATTTCATCAAGGTCTTTAGTTGATTTGATCCAGGTCCACAGCCGCCTGTTAAGTTTAGCAAGAGTGTTCTTAGCATTGTGAAAGTTACATTTATTTTTGCATGCAACAGGAAAATGGTATTTCACTTAATATGTAGAGAATCCATACCAGTTAGACTGAAGGCATGGACTGATGTGATATAGCAAGGGTGCCCTATAGTTAGATATGATATAATTAGGTATGATATAATTTTTTTTTTAATAGTTGGACCTGGAGGAGTTCCAAGTCATTACCTAGTCTAACAAGTCTATAGGTGATTTGGTGGCATCACTACCTTTAGTGCCTTCATCTAGCGTAGTGGGCCTGAATTTGTGGTAGACATTGAAACCCTGCACTGATGGGAGTTCTCTCATTGGTCTTGCATCAGGTCTCGGGTTTGAGGCACATATAGATGTTTTCTTGAAACAGAAATGCTGTAAGGAGTGATGTTTTAGTTAATGCTTCTAGTGCTGAGCAGCAATACTTTTATGTTATCCAAATTCTGTTTTATTATGTTTGAAGCTTTAGCTGACTGATGTTGCCTAAAATGGCACTATGAGGGTGGACAAGGATTTCGCTAATATAAAAAAGCCTTGGGGAGATAGTCAGAGGTCATCCATGGCAGAACAGGTAAGACTGTCTATTATCGCCACCTATGCAGATATATACTGTACTCTCTTTGAATGACACCAGAATCTATAGCAATTATCTTTTATTCAAAATGCAGCATCATTATTGGTGAAGGCAGCATGTTGCTCAATGTTAAATTTGTACCTGCCTCAGACACATATTCCAACAACTCTGTCATGTCTCTCTTTATATAGTCCAGAAAGGTGAATTTTAAGTCATTTACATGCACTTGTATGCACAAGACTGTGTCATATATGTACTTCTGGTACGAGGGCTTGAGTGCATGCACAATGTGCTGAACTCAGGCACCTGATAGACAGCTGACTATGAGTGTCTCCTGGCACAGCCTAGTCAGTGGTACATCTGTATGTCTAGAGAGTCGGCTATAACTTGTATACTGGATTGTGTAGAGGTTTGTCTTTTGGCTTGAGATAATGTGACTCTTGGATGTCTGTTTCATGGTGGGTCCTGACTGTGTTGTGTGTTGATGAGGTTGCTAGGGGGCAGTTGTCTCTTAGGTTGTAATTAGGAGGCATTTGCAGTTTAGGTACCTTGTTTTCAGACCTTCAACATATGTAGGTCTATGTGTTTGGTCTGAGCTGTATGCGATAATTTTATTATTGTGCTGTCAAGTACTGATAATCTGCTTCTTGTTTATACTGACTTTGTGTGATAGCTTTGCCTCCAGTAAAATTGTATAACTGCATATTTCACACCCTGTGTCAGTTTGTTTAAGTAGGAGGTTGTCAGTAAACATGAAGCAATTGATACATTGTTTTAGAATGGCCATTTCAGCCAAGCTTGTTACAGACAGTTGAAAAGTACAAATCCATGGTTCTAGATACTTACAATGCGGCTAAAGGGGGAATATCATCTATGAAGTTTGGAAATGATTTATCAAAGTGATAACTGTTTAAAAGAAAACAGTCAAATCATAGCATCTTCATGTAACTTCTGAGGGAAGCATTTTGAGTCACAGTTGAGGTATTTGATGTGGGGTATAATTGTGTATACAGAAGATTTAATTTGAACACCAACACCAGGCATGTGATAATTAATCTGTCTAGACTGTTTAGGAGATTGGCTTTAGACATGCAATGGTGGTAATATAGCAAAGGTGAGGTGAAGAAGGCAGCTACTCTGGCTGCAAAGTGCTAGGGGGTGCTAAAGACAAACTCAGCACACTCAATTTAAAATAAGATTTTTTTTTGTTTGTTTGTTTTGAGCAGAGGTGGTGTGATTTTGGTTGTAGGAAGCTGAATGGAAGAAATATATGAATCATCCTACTACAGTAAAAAGCAAAGTGTTTTTTGTTCTTTGACTGAAGAGCTGAAGGGGTGCAGTACTATCATGGGGACTGGCAATGAGCACTAGATGAACTGGTTATGGCTATGACTCTGCCTTGATGTGACACTGTTTACTGCTCTGGTTTATGCAGATATAAATGGGAGAAGGCAGCAACTATGATTCTTAAAAGATAATAATAATTGGGAGGCAGAGTTAACTAAGGTTCTTCAGTCTGGTGATTCATAAAAAGTCTGTTCCCTAATCCTAAAAAACAAGGTATTTCAATTATCCCACAAATTACTCCCCCAAAATATTGCATTATCGATTTTCTCAGTGTTGTTACATTTATACTACTTTTTCTCATTGATTTTCATGAGCTGTGGTGACTGCATATGACGTCTACTAAGTAAGACTGTAAGCTGTTATGAATATAATGTCTTATGGGTGGTTTTCGTCTCTAGTACAGATATTTTCATTTTTTTCTCATATTTTTAATACATTTCAGTAGTCCAATAGAGTTTATGCTCTGAATTGTAAGTTTTATAGTTATGTTGCTAATTTTAGTTCAATCATTATTAGATTAGATAGAATAGGGTTAGCATTGTCTGTAATGTTGTTTTCTGACTGGCTAGTTGTCATTCAGTGTTTTATCTGATATTTTATTATTTTCTTTATTTTTTAATTGTTTGAGTAATAATAAAATATTTTGTTTTCAGTGGGATGATTTCAATGTATATTTCTCGGGGGTGAAGAATGGTTGGGTGTCTGTTTATGTATTATGCAAAGCTAGTTTTGCATTATTTAATACAGTGAGCTGCGTGAGACGTGATTGGTTAAGGTTTTAATATTTTTTTTTTTTACTTTTTCTGATAAAGTGAGAAGAGATTAGGGTATGATAGATAGTTTTGGGATTACATTCATCTCTGTTTTGTAAGTGTAATAAAAGAATACTTACTATAGTCTTTAACAAGTGACCTGCACAGACTGCATTTATAGAAGTTTTAAGTAGCATCACATTACAACAGTAATCTTTACAGCCTGCTTCTTTTGTGCTATTTGTAGAGTTTATCTGGAGTAAAACATGATAATACATTTATATGTATATATGTACACACATACATGTGCAGAGAAACACGTGCGCACACACACACACACACACACACACACACACACACACACACACACACACACATGTGTGTATGTGTATACACATATATATATATATATATATATATATATATATATATATATATATATATATATATATATATATATATATATATATATATATATATATATATATATATATATATATATATATATATATATATACACATACATACAGATATATATGCACATATATATATATATATATATATATATATACCCACACATATATATATATATATATATATATATATATATATATGTGTGTGTGTGTGTGTGTGTATATACTTATATTTAAAAAAGTCATGGGTATTTAGAAGCCATGTACAGGAACATGTGGCATATCCTTATATCCTTATGTGGTCTTTTGTATATATCTCATGGGCTTTACCTAGAGGAGGTTTCACTGAATGTTTTGTCTGTTTTTTTTTAATTCATTTTGATATTATTTGAGATATTTTCTATGCATCCTTAAGTTTATGGACATCAGTCTCAATTTTAAGGTCTGCACTTTCTAAAGTATAGCTATGTAATCCCCTCACAGCATCTGTACTGCTTATGTGGTTTGGCTTTGTTGGCCCGAATGTATCCATAAGTTCTTAAACACTTAAAGGTTATGGGTATTTAGGATACATTTAGCCAAAACAATGGCATGTTCTTAAAAAATTATTTGCATATATCCCACAGTAAGTCCACCACTACAGGAGGTTTAAGGTATAAAACAGTAAAGACTTTAGCTTGTCTGGCTTTGTTACGTTTTTTCCAAGATATATATATATATATATATATATATATATATATATATATATATATATATATATATTGATATATACCTATCTATCTGTCTATCTAGGACAAACACTAATTAGATGAGCACACCAGAGTACACACACACACAGTCATGGGTATTTAGAAGCCATGTACCCGAACATTTGGCATATCCTTATATCCTTATGGGGTGTTTTGTATATATCTCATGGGCTTTCACTAGAGGAGGTTTAAGGTATTGCTGAGTGAAGACTCTATCATAGCTAGTACTTTCTTGCAGTTTTCACTGAATGTTTTGTCTGTTTTTTTTTAAATTAATTTTGATAGTATTTGAGATATTTTCTATGCATCCTTATGTTTATGGACATCAGTCTTAATTTTATGTTCTGCGCTTTCTAAAGTATAGCTATATAATCCCCTCACAGCATGTGTACTGCTTATGTTGTTTGGCTTTGTTGGCCTGAATGTATCCATAAGTTCTTAAAAACTTAAAGGTTATGGGTATTTGGGATACATTTAGCCAAAGCAATGGCATGTTCTTAAAAAATGATTTGCATATATCCCACAGAAAGTCCACCACTACACGAGGTTTAAGGTATAAAACAGTAAAGATTTTAGCTTGTCTGGCTTTGTTATGGTTTTTCCAATATATATATATATTGATATATACCTATCTATCTGTCTAGCTAGGACAAACACTAATTAGATGAGCACACCAGAGTACACACGCACACACACACACACACACACAAACACACACACTAACACACACACACACACACTAGACACAATAAAGGCAGAAATCACTAAATTTATTATCTGCATTCAATACAAAAGGAAACATGAAGCAGTGGCTTTAATGAAAAAATAAGATGAATAACAAAGGCAAATGGTAACCTTGACAGGTTACAGGTAACACAGTTTCCAGAAGTTATGTAATGGAGGTTTAAATGCCATAGGAAATGCCAGACAAAACAAGCCCAGTTATAACTACAGACACACACTTGTGTGCCCACAAACACAGAAATATGTGTGTGTGTGTGTGTGTGTGTGTGTGTGTGTGTGTGTGTGTGTGTGTGTGTGTGTGTGTGTGTGTCTATACACACACACACACACACACACACACACACACACACACACACACACACACACACACATGCACACACACACGTGTGTGTATGTATATATATATATATATATATGGGTCTACTTCACATGACTGAAAACTCTAAATTCTGAAATTTATTTTGGTGAAACCACAATATCTAATTTTCAAAATACTGAAAACTCATTTGACTGAGTCTCGTTATATTGAACGCTTACAATGTTGAAGTTCAAAATACTGAATTTTAAGCCATAGCCACATTAAAGAAAGGGGTTAACAAAGGAATCAGACAATCCTAACATAATAGAATGCCTGTTTATTATACATGTAAATCTTTGTGCTTTCATATATAGTACTTCAGTAGACATTATTCATGTTTAAATATACACAGAATACAAAACTGCTACTTCTTCTTTCAGCTGCTTCCATTAGGGGTTGCCACAGCAGATCATCTGTTTCCATTTCTTCCTGTCCTCTGCATCTTGCTCTGTCGCACCAACCACCTGCATGTCCTCTCTCACCACATCCATAAACCTTATCTTAGGCCTTCCTCTTTTCCTGTTACCTGGCAGCTTCACCCTTAGCATATTTTTCCCAATATACTCAGCATACTTTCTCAGCACATGTCCAAACCAATCTAATCTTCCCACTCTGGCTTTGTCTCCAAACCTTCCAACCTGGGCTGACCCTCTAATATACTTATTCCTAATCCTGTCCACCCTCATCATACCCAGTCCAAATCTTAACATCTTTAACTCTGCCACGTCCAGCTCTGACTCCTGCCTTTTTGTCAGTGCCACTGTCTCCAACCCATATAACATAGCTGGTCTCACTACCCTCTTGTAGACCTTCCCTTTCACTCTTACTGGTACTCGTGTGTCACAAATCACTCCTGACACTCTTCTCCACCCACTCCATCCTGCCTGTATTCTCTTCTTCACCTCTCTTCCACACTCACCATTACTCTGAACTGTTGATCTCAAGAATTTAAACTCATCCACCTTTGCCACCTCTACTCCCTACATCCTCACCACTCCTCTATCCTCCCTTTCATTCACACACATATATTCTGTCTTAGTCCTGCTGACCTTCATTCCTCTTCTCTCTAGAGCATTTCTCAACCTCTCCAGGGTCTCCTCCACCTGTTCCCTACTCTCACTACAGATCACAATGTCATCTGCAAACATAATAGTCCACGGGGACTCCTGTCTAATCTCATCTGTCAACCTGTCCATCACCATTGTAAATAAGAATGGGCTCAGAGCTGATCCTTGATGTAATCCCACCTCCACCTTAAATGCATCCATCACTCCCACCGCAGACCTCACTGCAGTCACACTACCCTCGTACATATCCTGTACCACTCTTACATACTTCTCTGACACTCCTGACTTCCTCATACAATATCACAACTCCTCTCTAGGCACCCTGTCATATGCTTTCTCTAAGTCCACAAAGACACAATGCAACTCCTTCTGACCTTCTCTGTACTTCTCCATCAGCACTCCCAGAGCAAACATCACATCTTTCCTGGCATGAAACCATACTGCTGATCATTAATCATCACCTCCCTTCTTAACCTAACTTCCACTACTCTTTCCCATAACTTCATGCTGTGACTGATCAATTTAATCCCTCTGTATTTACAGAATACAAAACTACTACATAATAGAAAACACATATGTCAAAAGAAGCTAAATGTACTGCATTAGCAGAACTGCAATCAATAAAATGTAAAAGGAAAGGACATATTATTTTGTTTGCAGTATAACATGTAAAAAGAAAGAACATAGTTTCATAATTTCTTCCTAAGCTGTTGTCCCCAAAGGATCTTTAGAAGCATAGCCATGCATTCCCATAAAGTTTCTTTAACCTTTTTAATTTAAATATGAAAACCCCATAGCAAGCAGAACATTTACATGTTACCCCTTTCCATAAGGGAAAAGAGTGCTCTATTTTATGTCAAGAAGAAAACTTTTCCAAAGAAGTGGAATTCTCTCTGATACATACCTATCTCTCCAACATGTTCTATCTGTGCTACTGAAGACATTAAGATCTCTTGAGTGGGTACTTATACTACCTTTGACTTGTAGATGTGCAGTAGGTATGAGAAGAGAATACAAGATTCACTGAGGCTCTTTATGTGAGTCAAAGGTCACCCTGTAGCAACCTGTTTGATATCAAGGATGGAGCCAAGGATCTGAGATTATCAATGTATTCTTATGATTCAGACCACTGATTGTCTTGGTGAAAAGATGTGATCATTGAAGTTATATCAGGTTATACTCAATAGTTCTACTAAGTGCTGAATACAGTGAAATGATTACATCTCTGAACCTGATCACCATACTCTTACTAGTAAGCTGTGCAATGGAAAAGGATTTTATTACAATAGTGGTTACTTGGTGATAAAAGTACCCTTCACTGTCTGTATAGATTCCCAGCTCCCTAACTACTGGATCAGTTGTCTGGGGTGTGTTGTTAGTGTGATACTAGCAGGGATGTTGTGGTTGCTAAAGGATACTATTAAAAGATACTATTATATAAATTCTGGAAAGTTAGTTTTAGTCAATGGTTTTGACACCAGCTATTTGTATTGGAAATCTTGAATTATGTCAGTGTCCTCTGGAGAGTTAATAATGACACTTAGTTTACAATCTTCAGCAAACTTGTGGAGCTATAATCCCGTAACACTAACTTTGACCTCCAAGAATTAAATGCCAAAGAGGAATGGCCCAAGATTAGAGCCTAGTGGTACACCACTGATGAGAGGTCTTTTGCAGGCGATGGAGTTGAGCACCCTAATTTCCTTGGTTCCATCTGTGAGCCCATTTGCTATCCACTGAGTTACATGGAGACTAACATTTAGCTGGGAGAGTTTATTAACAATACTTGAGTATAGAATGAACACCTTAGCAAGATGTAGATTTGTGGTATGTTATAATTTTCCCGCATCCATTGCTTCAGAAATCTTCTCAAAGAGGCCAAACAGTGTGAGGAGACAAGATCTGTCCTTGATAAAACTAAACTGGATTGAGTCAAGAGGTTTGTAGGCTGACTATATCCTTGTTTATTAATTCCAAAAGGGTCCCTATTAAATTGCAGAATGTTTCAAAGTTCAAATGTCATATGGTCGACACCATATGATCGAACTTTAAAAAGTTCGAAGGTGAAAGGCAATGGTTCTATACGTGCAGAATGGGGAAA
>NC_056728.1:1875555755-1875645755 GCF_019279795.1 Protopterus annectens
ATATTTATCTGGTTGGTACTTTATCAATTAATCAATTAATTAGATCTGTATTTAAGGGCATTTAACAATGGATACAATGGATTCTGATGAAGTCTGGAAGTGATAGATGAAAGCGCGCTCAATCCCATTGTGCTTGTTTTGTTGTTTTGGTGTTCTATTAAATTTATCGTTTTATACTAATTCATCTGTGGCTTAAACTTTTGTGTCACGATACGTACTGTGGTTTTACTGGAGGAGACCCTTCATGGTAAATGCAAGCGGAGGTGTTTGTGTTTTAGTTTTATAAATAATAAATAAATACCCACCATCAAACCCCTTCAACATTAAGATATAGAATAAATAGAGACTAGTGATTAGCAGCTATTTAATTACCGTATTGCACTTGTTAACCTTAGACATGACTCAGTAAATGTATTTATTTTATTTATTTTACATTTGTTTACCGGGAAGGTCTAGCTGGGGAAGTGCCCATTTTCAATGGAGGCCCGGGGGGAAAAGCTGCAAGTAGTACAATGATAGATATATATATATATATATATATATATATATATATATATATATATATACATACACTGACAAATTCACAGAACAGCAATTCAGACAATGTGAAAATTAAACAGTGAATAAGTAATTGAATATGAGTTATATCAATAATAGCTTTTGTTGAGTTTACAATACATATATAAGCACACTTGTAGTATTTCCAATACATACTTCTTATTGTTCAGAAGCAAACACACATAGTATTTACAATATATGATTAATATATGATAAATATTGGGAGAGTGTACATTATTCCTTTTGTGAGGGTACAGTGTTAGCTGTTCGATTGGAGAACAGTCATGCTGAGTTATACAAAGGTAGTGAGAGTGAGGTTGGTGTTTAGGTGATGCTTAGCCCGGGGGAAGGCAGGGGCAGAGCCAGGATTTTGATCGGTGAGATTCTTAGGAGTGCTTTAAATTGTCTTGAAGAGGAACATTAGGCAAGAGCAGTTGGGAGGGTGTTCCATAGTTAGCAGTATAGTCAGAGAAGAGTCCTTCCCCAGCTGAGTTCTTTGCTCTAGAAACCTATAGTAGGTATTTGTTATCAGAGCAGAGGGGTATAGGAGCTGAGTAAGGCTGGATTACTTGGCTGAGGGCTGCTGTTTTGTTTGGGTGGTGAATAATTTGGTGGGCTAGGCTTAGTTTGTTTAAGTGTAGGAGATGTGGAGTTCAAACCAATTGAGCTGTACTTTTCTTTGTGGCAAATTTGGATATTTTATTATAGCAGGCCTCTAGTTTATTAAGGCTTGATTTACATAGGTTGATGATGATAGGGGATGCGTATAGTAGTGTAGATAGTAGGTGGGTTCTGGCCATGGTAATTCTTGTAGGTGTTAGAAACTGGGCATTCCTGTACAGAAGGCCTAGTTTCTTGTGGACATTTTTGATGGTTTTGTCTATATGGATGTCAAATTTTAGATTGTTGTCTATTACTATCCCCAGTAGTTTGGTGTGGGTGGTAGGAGTGATGATAGTGTTATTCTTAGAGTAAATGTTGAAGGTTGGGGAACAGGTTGCAGTTCTAGTGGGATAAAAGATAAGGAGGTTAGTTTTGTTGGGATTAAGTATCAGGTTTGAGTTGGTTAGCCAGTTTTCTACTGAGAGGAACGTGTCTTGGGTAAGGTTTTAGAGGGTTGTAAGGGAAGGGGCTGCACTGATCAGGGTTGTGTCATCAGCATATTGGATTAGGCTGGCTTTGGAGGTAGCAGTGTATAGGTGGTTGGTAAAGAGTGAGAATAGGAGAGGTCCAAGGATGGAGCCTTGTGGGACCCTGATTGTGACTCGGAGGATGTGAGAGAGAGTTTGTTGCCATTGAACGGCTTGTTGTCTGTCTGCTAAGTAGCTTTGGAACCAGTTAAGAGTTGTGATATTAATATTTAGGGAGGAAATGACTTGCATGAGTTTGTTGTGGTTGACCATGTCAAAGGCTTTTGATAGATCCAGGAATAAGGCTGATACAAATAGGGAGTTGTTTCTAAGTTGGTTAACTTTGTTGGTAAAGGTTAGTAGGGCTTTTGCTGTGCTATGTGCAAGACAATAGCCATGCTGGGTACTAGATAGTAAGTTATGTGAGGTGAGATATTTCATGAGCTATGTGTGCACTATTCTTTCTAAGATCTTGGATAGGGGAGAGAGAATGGCAATAGGATTGTAGTTAGTAAGTTAATAAGAGGTCCCCCCTTTGTGGAGGGGGATTATGTGTGATAATTTCCAGATACAGGGTACCTGTGATTTAGCTAGACATCTGTTAATGAGTATTGTTATTGGACAGGTGATGGATTCTGCTGCAATTTTAAGATAGCTGGCAGGTTGTCAGCTGCTATTGTTGTAGGTTTTAGTTTTTTTAGATACTTTTTGATATAGTTGGTGGATATTGGGTGTAGTTTAAATTGGGTGGACGTATCCTGTGTGGGTGAAACATTGCTTGTATCTGGGGAAGCATTTGTGATAGTTTGTTTGTTGCGTAGGTTTAGAATGGTTTCTGTGAAGCAGTTGTTGAATTGGGTGGCCATGCTGTCACTACTGTGAGTTGTTTTTGGGGTGGGAGTAGCAGTATTACCAGGTTGTAATAGTTTTTTTACTGCGGTCCAGAATTTTTGTGGATGTTTTGGTGCTTGTCTTGGATACTTAGCTAGTAATTGTTTGTTGTCTATTTTCACTTTTTTTTGGCTTTGTTTCTAAGTTGTATGAAGGTTTTGTTTAGTGGTATTGGATTTGTTTTTATGATACAGTGATCAGGCTTTATCTCTGTCTTTCAGTAGTAATCTTGTTTCTTTTGTTAACCAGGGGGAGTAGTTGGCTTTGTCTCTCACTTGTCTAGGGGGTGCATGGGTGTTGAGAATATCAAGAAAGATCTTGTTGAAAGTTAAGACTACCTCATCTAGGGTTAGATATTTGAGGTGTTACCAGTGACAGTTTTGTAGGGCAGAGATTAAGTTGCCAGGATTAAAAGATTTTTTTTATTCCTGATTGTACAGTAGGTGGTTTGATGTACTGGGTGGATGCGATCATGAAGGATGAAAGTTGGGCTGTGGTCACTCAGATTATCAGGGAGTTGGCCAGAGTGAGATATAAGGTAGGATGTGTTTACTAGAATCCAATCTAGTAGTGAATTACGTTTGGTGACTTTATCGGTTCTAGTGGGGGTCGTGATGGTTTGGGTGAACCCGTAAAGGTTCATGTGAATAGCTGGGTTTGTTGAGGAGCATTGGAGCCAGTCAATGTTGAAGTCTCCCATGATAATTGTTTCGAGGGGGTGGTGATTGGAGCACCATTGTAGCAGGTTTTCAACACTAGAGATGTTGTTACCTTGTGGTATGTTCCCTCCTATAATGTTTAGGGTTTTGCTAGAGGTAATGTTTAATTTAGCTGTAATAATCTCTGCATTATCTATGTCTGGGATTGTGGAGTTTTGAAGTTGTAGTGAGGGGTGATCTTTGTATAGGATAGCTATCCCTCCTCCTTTTTTCTTTGTTCTGTCTTTACATAGGATGTGGTAGCCTGGGGGTGTAATCTCATTACTGTCTATGTGAGGTTTAAGCCAGGTGTCTGTAATTGTTACTATATCTGGGGTGTAGTGTGATATTATAGCTTGTAGATTAAGAGTTTTTTTAGCAATGCTTCTTATATTAATGTTGAAGAGTAGAAGGAATGATTTTGGTCTTTGGTGTAAGATAGATAGGTCTGGTTGGGGTGGAGGGAGTAGTGTTGGAGGGTTGTGGAGGGGTAGTGTGGGTTGAGTAGTGGTAGGACCTGGGTTGGGGTGCATGTCTCCTGCTAGACTTAGTTGTTTGTGTAGGTAGTGATAGAGTTTGGAGAGCTTAAGTAAGAGTTTAATGAATTTATTTGTGTGGTGAGATGTGGGTTGCAGTGGAAGGACTTTTAGAGTATAACAGTCATTGATGATTGTGTGGGGGAGGCCTGGGGCTATAGGAGGATAGTATGGGTGGTTAGGTGTTTGAATGATGGTTGTGTGTGTGTGAGTGTGTGTGATATGGTACAGGGAGGTATTATATGATGTGAGGGTGTATAATTGGAGTAAGAGAGATGTGGATGAGCTAAGTAATAGAGTTTGTTTTAGTGTTGTCATGGTAATGTAAGAGTGAAGCTATACTTAGATGTGGAGAAGAAGGGTCAAAGTGTAAGTGGGAGTAGTGCAGTTGTGTGACAGTGATTGGAATATGAGAGAGGGGTGTGGTTAAGGTGAAGTATAAGTTTAGTGGCAGTAGGGGTGGGTGGTAATTGGGGGTAGGGTAGGGTAGCAGAGTGAGCGCATGAAGTGAGCGAATGGAGCGGGTTCAGACCACGAGGCAGCAGTTGCTCAAAAAACTGTCAGTAGGATAGTATGGGGCAGATGAGCATTCCCTGTTTACTTCCACTGCCTAACTGAGCCTGTTTCTGCTTTGATATAACCTTTGGCTATTTTATCTATAGGTATATAACTAATCTCAGAAAGTCAACTAGCAAGGTCAGACTAGAGACTAAAAGATCGGTAATGTAGGCAGTAATCCAGCTATTGGCAAGTGTGCATACCAGATAGGGCAGAACTATAGGGCTACATACACCAAGTTCTTTTACTGTATAAACCTACAGTATAGCAGGAGATTTCCTGGGAAGTAGCAGGTGTACACTTTGATTTCCAAAATACCAGGAGACTGGAGAGGGCCTTTGGGTTGACTATTCCTACGGGTGCTTCTTGTAGAAACAAAGGATAGGGAACTGAAAAGGGGAAAAATAAAATAAATTAGTTTAGCAGTCAGGTAGATAGTGGTCTTATATTTGATAGAAGGGGAGGTTTAGAGCTATGGATTGGGTTTGGGAGAGATAGGCAAAGGGGAGAAGAACCAGGAGAGAGTTACACAGTTAGAAGTTGAGTAAGCAGAATAATGCACATTAAGCAACTTAACTTACTACCATTATATTTATAACCATGGTGACATCTACAACATTAACAGCAGTACAGCATTGATGAAGCAGTGATTTACAATGTAAAAGACAGGTAATTCAACAGTTAAGCATATGCATTCAGCAGTAACATTTCATTTACGATTTTTGACTGTATTGCAGTTATACAACTGACTCTCAAGCAAGCACCTTTGGAAACAGAAGCTGTGCTGTGCGCTTTAGCAGTACAACAAGATGGAATGGCTTCCTGTGCTGGCAACCTTAGTAAAATATGCCTGAGTTGTGCCCTATAGTAGCACGACACAGTACAGTTGCTTCCTTAGCTAATCTACTATATCTGCTAGGTACGGCACTTTTGGGGCCTATACCTCTGCTAAAAACCTTTATAAAACATTTCTTAGCTGACTTCTTGAATGGCCATCACTGTGCAATAGATTCCTTAGCTAAGCAACTATATCTGTTAGGTACAGCTCCTTCAGTGACAATACATGAGCTGAAAACCTTTGTAAATAATTCTGGAGCTGAGTGCTTTGGTAGCACAATGCTGTAAAAGTAATTCATTAGCTACAAAATTATATCTGATTGGTACAGCACCTTCAGATCCAAAACCTGAACTAGAAACCTTTGTAAAACATGCCTGAGTTGAGCACTTGTATAGCACAACCCTGTACAATTGCTATCTAAGGTAGGCAACAATACCTGTTACATACTGCACCTTCAGGGCCAGTACATGCACTAAAAACCTTTATAAAGACTTCTGTGTTGTATGCTATGCTAGCACAAAGCTGTACAATTGAATCCTTAGCTTAAGCAAGTATATCTGTTATGTATGGCACCTTTGGAGCCGATACCTTAGTTTTGGGGCTAAAGCTATGAATACTGGATATCAGCTAGTTTTTACAACCCTCAAGACACCCATTTTTGTGGTACATCAGGTACACTATCCTGTGGTGATAGACAAGGCTAGCGTTATAAAACAGACATTTCCCACTCCAGATCTATGACTACTATAACATCATCAAGACTTTGTGCAAGTAACAGAGATACTAAAAGCAGTTAATATAGACAAACCATAGGTTCAGTAATACAGATATTACAGTTGATAATATTATTAGTATCGACAATTTGTAGCTACAGTCATACAGTTCATAACAGATGATAAAATAGACCTTATTTGGTATGCACACTGCACCGGGACACTAGTTCACCTCGCTAGTAACACATTAACATTTTGAAAATGGTGCCAGGGCAAACATCCATACTATGTTACCTCGGATGTGACATCAGCAAGGTAAAGCCATCATATTGCATAATAGTAATACTGGCAGTAACTGCTCAGAGCTGCAGGATTAAATGAAAAAGAGGCTTCAATGTATCAGGTATTATGGTTGCTGTCAGAGTTAATAAGTCTCACAAATGTAGGATACAAACTGTTCCTGAATCTGGTAGTCTTACAGTGGAAGCTGTGGTACCTTCTTCCAGACGCAAGTTCTGAGAACCAGTTGTGGGCTGGAGGGGTCACATCAGATAGTATTTGCATACTCTCTTTCTTATTCTTGTAAAGAAAAGCTCCTGAATAGAAGGGAGGTTTGTGTCCAAGATTTTGCAGCCACCCTCACCACCCTCTGTAATTTATTTTTCTCAGCTACTGTGCAGTTGCTGAACCATGCTATGCTATGAAGGATGCTTTTCAAAGCTCCCCTGTAAAAAGTGGTAAGAGCAGACAGTGGGAGCCTGGCCTTCTTGAACATTCTCAGGAGGTGTAGCCTCAGTTGAGCCTTTTGACTGTATGGTTGGTATTCACAGTCTAGGAGAGGTCATCTGAAATGTGAAGACCCAGGAACTTGATTGTTTTGACTTTCTCTACTATCTCCCCTTTGATAGTGAGTGGTTGGTGAACTGTTGCCTTTAAGTCCATAATAATTTCTTTGGTCATATTAACATTCAGGCCCAAGATTGTTCCTTTCACTCCAGGCAATGAAAGTGTTCACCTCATCACTGTAGCTATGTTCATCCCCACCACTAATGAGACCATGACTCTGGTATCATCAGCGAATTTTATATTATGGTTTGATTTATGTTTTGCAGTACAGTCATGGGGGAGGATAGTGAAGACCAAGTGGCTAAGCACACAACTTTGGGGAAAACTAATATTCAGGACTATACATTGAGAAGTGTTTCCATTTCATGTCCATTGGGATCTACGAATCAGAAAGTTAAGAGTCCTTTTACATAGGTGCTTGTTTATCCCAAGCTTCACAAGCTTATCCACCAGTTGCATCGGTATTACAGTGCTGAATGCAGAACTGAAGTCCATGTACAGCAATCTTGCATAGTTGTTCCTCCCTTCTAGGTGTTTTAGTGCAAGGTGTAGTGCAACTAATATCACATCCACAGTCGATCTATTTGCCTGGTATGCACACTGGAGCAGATTGAAGAACTTAGCCAGACCCCCAGATAGATGTTTCTTCACAGTCCTCACAAAGCACTTTAGGATGTTTGAGGTTAAGATGACTGGTCTAAAGTCACTGAGGCAGGTAGGGCTGGATTTCTTCGGAAGCAGGACAATACTTGTTTCCTTGAAATGTGAGTGAACTTTCTCCATAGCAAGAGATGAGTTGAAGATGTCAGTCAGTACCAGAGATAACTGATCAGCACACCCATTCAATGGGTCTATATTATAACCGCAAAACCTCACTTACACAAATACAGAAATGTCGACACATATTGAGCGAACTGTGAAAACACCGAACGTCTTGAACCGCGAAATTCAAAATGTCAAATCAGCATAGTTGGCCAACCCCACCACCCGCTACGTACTACCTACCCAAACAAAATAAATAATCCACACACATACAATTAACAAAACCCTACTTCTAACCCTAAACTAAACCTTACATATACTACTATGCATGTACTTACCTTACCCCGCACCCTAACCCTAAGGTAAGTAACTATTGCACACTTACGCTAAGGAGCTATACCCAAACAAAATAAATAATCCACAAACCTACACTTAACAAAACCCTACTTCTAACCCTAAACTAAACCTTACTTGTACTACTATATGTGTGCTTACCTTAACCTGCACCCTAACCCTATGGTCTGTAACTATTGCACACTTACCTTAAGGAGCTGTACCGGAGAACGGCCAACTATGAAGATCTAACATTTCAAATTTCGCACTTCAGGACGTTTGGTGTTTTGTGGTTCGTTCAATGTGTGCCAAAGTTTCCATATTCGCTTAACTGAGGTTTTGCGGTTGTAATAGGTAACCCCATTCAACACCTTGCTAGGTATGTTATCTGGTCTAGCAGCCATCCTAAGATGCACCTTCTTAAGCTGAAGTCTCACCACTTAGGAGTTTAAGGTGAGCACCATCTCCTCTTTGTCATTGTTTGTTTTAGAAGGTATGGTGGTGTTCTCCTCAAATCTGACAAAGAAGGAGTTCAGTTCATTTGGGAATTCCAAGCTGTCATCACATTGGGATGTTATGGTCTTATAGTCCACGAGCTTTTGTATCCCCTACTATAGGCTTCTCGTGTCCCCCATGTCTTGGAAGTGGATCTGAATTTTCCTCCATTACTCCCTCTTTGCCTTTCTGATGCCCTTTTTCAGATTTGACTGGCCTCCTTTAACCTTTCTTTGCCATTTGCCTTTAAGGCTGTGTTTCTTTCCCTCAGTAGTTCGTACACATTCCTGGTGAGCCAGGGCTTCTGATTAGCTCTTATAATAATGGCTTTCATGATGGTTACATCCTTCACTCATTTATTTATGTAGGCAAGAACTGATTTGGTATAGATGTGTATGTCTAACTGGAGGTTGTGTATAGCTACTTCTTTGAAGATCTCCCAGCAGGTGGTATTCAAACAATCCTGAAGGCAATCCATGGAATCATCCTGCCAGGCACTGATCTGTTTAGTTGTCATTTTTTCTCTGATCAAAGCCGTCTTATAGGTAGGGAGATGCAGGATGACAGTGTGATCAGAGCTGCCTATGTTGGGGTGCTTCAAAGCTTTAAAGGCTCCTTTAATATTGCTGTAAGCTTTGTCTAAGGTATTCTCCCCTCTGGTGGGGAAATCCACATACTGATAAAAATGGGGTAGCACCTCCTTAAGCTCAGCTCTGTTGACATCACCCACCATCACATGTGCAAATTCTGTGCTTCTGCTTTGTAGCTCACAGATAATATTACTGAGTTTATTTTGAGCTTCAGTGGTGTTAGCACTGGGGGGATGGTCACTGCGGTGACATATATCCCACTAATTTCCCTTGGTACATAGAAAGGTCTGCATTTTAGTGTTAATATTTTCATATCTTCAGAGCAGTATGATTGAATCAGCTTACAGCCTTTGCACCAACTGTTATTTACATAGATGCATACACCACCACCTTTAGCTTTACCACTCTGTGCTTTACATCTATCTACTCTAAAGAGAGTCAGCTTATCTAGGTTCACAACATTGCCATTAATGCTACTACGCAGCCAAGTTTCAGAGAAAATCAACAAACAAGTGCCCCTCACCTTATTTTTTGTGAGCTCCATTCTCAAATAGTCCATCTTATTATTCAGTGAGCAGACATTTGCAAGTAATATTGAAGGTAATACAGGCCTGTGGGGGTTTCTCTTCAGTTTAGCAGCAGTCCTGCCTCTGTAGCCTCTCTTTCCAGTTCTTTCACATCTTTTTCTTTTGCAGTGTGTGCCATGTTACAAAATATAATTCTCAGGAAACAGCTCTATCAAGGAGAGCAAGGGGCAGGACCACAGTTTCAAGGACCACCAGCACATACAGATGAGGAGTCTGAGGTAGAACTACCAGATGGTGCTGGCAGATGGAGGCATGTGCAGTATGTCCTGGCTCTTGCTAAGAGGCAAAGGATAGCACACACAATTACTGCATAGCTCAAAGCGAAGAGTCCATACACTACCTTAAGTAGCTCAAAAATGCCTGCTGCTTTGTGCGACTGTCAGCATTTTGAATAGCAATCATTCAAGAAAATACACCTGTCTGGTAACTTTCCCTGTGGCACAAAGTGTAATTGATGTGAATTGAAAGAAATAAGGTATATGAAGCATTCTTCAAATCCTGTTTACAGAAAACCTTGCCATAATAGATAATAGCTAAATATTCGTAATAAGTTTTAAGGTACATTTGCTCTCAGCTTGGCAGCATGCAAACACAGTTCCCTACTTAAGGAATAAATTGAAAAAATTAGTTTAGTCTGCCTTAGTTAGCTGAAACACATTTAGCATCATTGTGTGGGCCCACAAGAACAGGAAGTGTACTTACCTCAGTAAATGAATTTGACAGGTGTCAAATTCTGTTATACAAGGTGTAACAGAAGTGATTTGAGAGGAATAAGGCACATGAAGGATTGTTTGAATCCTGTGTAGAGATCACATTACACTTTATCACAATATGATTTTTTTATTTAATGGGCCGGATTCACGAAAGCTTGCACGGAGTGCAAGAAGAGTGTAGGAGCTCACGGAGGCAATATGCCTGTCGTGTGATCCAGGTACTGCCAGCAGGGGCGTGCTCGAGAGCTGCTAAAACTACTCTTGCATGGAAAGCGTCATGGTATGCAAATTACCTCATTTGATGCTGAAAGCTACATAAATGAGGTAAATTTGCAACTAACCTGTCCATGGAAGATTAGTGTTATCTGCAGAAATGTACTCTGTTGGTAACGGAGTACTGTTCTGCAAATAGGTAAATGGAGCTATGACATCTCCAAATAAAGGATGCATACAGTTGAGGAAGCATGCCAATGGCCAAATATAAGGCCATTGGCATTTATAAATGTTTAAAATTATTAAAATCTAACTTTTTTTCCCTGATCTCCGATGTTTAAGCGTAGCTCGGCACCGTGCAAATGTGTGGCGCTTTAAAAAAACAGAAAATAATTTAAAAATAGCCAAAAATAGCCATTTTCACTGAAAAGCTTATCCTGCCATACAGGTGAATGGCAGGCTGAAGACAACATGGCCACTGAGTAGTGGTTGCTAAGTCGGGGGAAGCTCAGTGTGAGAGATGTAACCATGCATTAGTAGGCAATCCTATGCAAATGAGGATAAGGATAGTGAATCCCAATTTTCCCCAGCATGTGAGCCATGTCCCAAGAGTGTAAGTGTAGGAGTAGGTGAGTAGTAGAGTAGAATATAGGTAACATTATGAGGGTGTGTGTCAGAGAGGCTGTAAGCTTGTTGGAGCACAGTGTCTTGTGTCTGCATTGAGTTGCTCAGGATTGCAAGAGGCGTGGCTACAGTTGTCCTTTTTGAAAACAAGAAACCAAAGGTGTACGCCGTGAATATATCTGAAATTTCTTGCAAACATGCACACAGCGTGTGCACGCATCTGTGCTCGTTTGCACGGCGCTGCCCTGGGCGGAAATAGAAAGGGAAAAGGAAGGAAAAGAAGTAGTAGGAAGTTAACCAATGAGAACTAGCAGAGCTGCCAGGTGAAATATATCAGAATCAGCCAGTTACACAGGTAGCAGACTAGCCCAGCCAAGCACTTTAAACTCTGCAAACAACATTCTTCCCTGTTTTTTCCCAAGACTCTGTAACACTGCAGTATACAAAGTGTGAAAGCTTAAAAACCTTAAAGTCAGACAAAATGTTAGGGGCTACTCTTGCTATTATAAACCAACATGTGCAAGGTGCTGAGGGTGGTGATTTTGTGAATGCTGCTGAGCTACCCACAGTGAGGAGACGGAGAAGAGTGTACAGACCCCGGGTAACCTATCAGTGGCTACATGAGCTGGAGATAGTGGAGTGCTATAGGGTGGACAGAGACCTCCTGCAGCAAATTGTTGAGCTGTGCCAGCCACGCCTCACACACAGAACCAACAGAGGGGAACCCATCCCAGTGGATACCAAGGTATGTGTTGGCCTAAGAATACTAGCTACAGGTAACTTCCAGAGACCAACTGGTGATATGATGGGGATTTCACAGGCATCAACATCCAGGGTACTGCACCAGTTCCTGGATGCCATGTCAGCACATGTCAGTGAGCACATATATTTCCCCAATTCCCGTGAGACATTGGCCAGCAATATGCATCTTTTCCACCAAATAGCAGAATACCCTGAGGTAGTGGGTACAATAGACTGCACGCACATACATATCAAAGCACCACCCAGTGAGCAGGGTAGGGTCTACATCAACCGCAAGGGCTTCCCCTCCATCAACTGCCAGGTTGTGTGCGATGCTCAGGGCATAATAATTAATATGTGTGCCGGCTTCCCTGGAAGTTATCACGATTCCCACATCTGGCATCTGACACAGCTGTACCAGAGATTTGCCAATGGGGACATCCCTGATGATCACCTAGTGGGGGATGCTGGATACGCACTGGAGCCGTGGCTGATGACACCCATCAGAAATGCACACAGACCCGAACAAGAACTCCATAATGAGGCACACGCACAAACAAGAAACATAATTGAGCATGCGTTTGGGATGCTCAAGTCACGGTTCCCATGCATGGATACATCTGGTGTAGCCTTGCAGTACTCACCAACTACATGTACCCAAATTTTCATGGTATGTGCCATGCTACACAATATGATCCTGTGGAAACAGCTGCAGCAAGAACAACATGGGACAGGGCCAAACAGCCCCCCACCATTGCCAAGGTCTGCACAGGCACAGTGTGACTCAGAGGAGGAACAACCTGAGCCTGCCCCAGTAGGCAGAAGGAGGTGTGTCCAGTATGGCCTGACCTTGGCAAAGAAGCAAAGCATAGCACATACACTGACTCAGTAAGAACCCTGGAAATGACACCTCTCTCTGACTCGCACATACAGTAAAAGGGATGCCGAACTTGACACTACCTGTTTTCAAACATGTATAAGGAGTGTAATATGTGTATCCAACATAGGCAGCCCTGCAGCACCACCTGAGGCATGAGCCCCTATTTTAAGCAATATAAAGCACTGCTAAGCAGATTTTACCAGTATTGATCATATTTAAATACAATTGCAAGTAGCTGCCCACCGCACTAACCAGTGCAACGTTGGGCAACGTCGGGCAATGCTGGGCAATTTTGGGCAAAGTCGGGCAAAGTCAAGAAAAGTTGGGTAAACACGCTCACACCTGCTTTACTGTTCCTTAACCAGTCAGGTCTGCCCAGCAGGTAAATAAAAAGCCATGACAAGGCTCAAACTCAAGATACTGTGCACTATAGTCACAGTACTGAACCACTAAGCCATGACAGCATTTCACTGGTGCAGACACAACTTAAGTCACTCACACATACCAGTTGGGGGGGTCACATACCTAACAGTCACAGCCAGCAGGACAATTGTAGAGAAACACAAACACAAACAAATGCTGTATTATGCCCTCTGAAGAGGCATATGAGTAACCTCCCCCCAGGCCTATGCAGACAGATAACAGCAGGCCAGTCAGTGTGATGTGGGTTGGGTAGGCTATGAAGTCACAAACTAATATTCGTGTAATTGGAAGTTAAGGTCTGTAGTACAGTGGTATGCCTCAAGCCAGTATGATAGGCAACAGTACAGACTGAAATGACATAACAGTGCAGGCCTAGCAAATGTGTATAAGTGTCAGGTGTACCTCTCATCCTATGTACACCCACAGTAATAATCAGGTCTGCCCCCCCCAGGTAGAAATGTACAAATAATAGCTGTCCCCCCTGTATGTAGAAATGTTGATAAGTCTATGCAAATTGACTCATGGAAGCCCTGCAGGCACAGCATACTTCCTTTCGTTGTACAACACAAAGGTGAGCCCTGAAGTAAAAAACAACTTGATTTTTCACAGACATATAGCATATATGCCCATTGTGGGCATGCTCACACACTTAAACAAATTTAGCAAATTTCAGTCAGCAACATACTGAAAGGTCATACTGGGCATGCTCACACACTTGAACAAATGAAGCAAATGTCAGTCAACAACATACTGAAAGGTCATACTGGGCATGATCACACACTTCAAAGCAAATATCAGTCAACAACATACTGAAAGGTCATACTGGGCATGCTCACACACTTAGGCCATGTCTGAGTACAGCAGTGGGCCACACATATATGGCAGTTGCAGTTCTTACTCCAGACACTTGTCACTATTCACCAATCCTGCCTTGCGCACACAGTGACATGAAAACAGACCCATATAATATACTGGACCCCTGTCATAATCAAACTATGTACTACAAAGTACTTAAGTTGTTCAAAGAAAGAGAAAATGCAAAGAAGATCAATAAATCTCCGATCAGTATCATTAAGAAACAATGAGCACTCCTAACATTATCCAAGCCATGTTCTGGCAAAAATATTGCCAAAGAGTCCATAGAGAACCATGAAGCTTTCTTTCGCTATGTCATACATATCAATGTAAACTCATATATGTTCTGAGTCAGTGCAAAGTGTAAATGAATACATGTACATGACTGACATTGCCAACATCTTGTCAGATATGAAACTGTTAAATGGGTTACAGCAACATTTGGCACACTCCACAAGTGTCGGTGCACAACAGACCATGGGAAATATAGTCTTATAAGCCTAATAAGCCTGATTTCAAGGCCATGTAGTCCATCATTATGTAATTCATAAACAGAGCTATTGGGAGCCTACAAACACCCAACCCTACCCATTTTGGTTTGGTCAGGGGCAGATCATGGTTCCTAAACCTGCTAGACAGTTTTCAAGGCAGTCACCCTGGACATACATCAATGAAATGAGCTCCACATGGCCTACATTGACCTTGAAAAGCCCTTTTCCAACATCTCACACACATGTTGTATCCACAAAATCAACAACCTGTGCATAAACATGTATGTCATCTGATAGATTGCCAACTGGGGCACAGATAGATCACACACGGTAAGAATTGTGGTCTCCTGTTCAAGCTGGTAACAACTGCTGTCTCCCATGGCTCAGTCCTGGGACCCCTCCTGTCTGGTGTATACTTTTCAGAAATACAGTCAAACACATGAGGGCTATGTTTAGCAAAGTTTGTGGATGACTGCAAAAAGGTTGTCATAATCAATGTTTGGGACAACAGAGACGTCCTTAAAAAAGGTCTCAGTCAGACAGATGTGGTGTCAAAATTATGGCCTCGAGTTACAGTCATACAAATACCACATAGGTGCCAACACCCTAAATATGGAGGTAATAATAAGGGATCTATGGACACATGTGGATAGTCATCTCTACTCCCAGAAACACATTCACAAAGTGGTTAGAAAATCATGCTATGTGTTCCCACAAATTGCCAAGGTCTTTGCATGTAGGTCAAATGAGGTTCCCTCTACTCATCAGTCATCAGACCCATCAGAGAGTATCATGGCACACATGCAATGAATCTGAGTAGGCACCCTCAGCAGCTGGAAAGACCACTGAAGTATTTCAACAAGAGGGTTACTGGCCTCAAACAGTTGCCCCATGCAATAGGACTGAATTTAACTCAGTCTGTACTCTGTTGCATACTGTCTACTCAGGCGATCTCTGCCCAACAGACAGGTCCATGTCCAATGCAGAACTGATGTACATGTGCTATCTGAAGTAAACCCAAGCTCACTGTGCCACATGCTCTAGGGATATCATCATCACAACAATAAATAGAACATGTTGGAGGGATATATTACTAACTCACAGATTTCCCTAGCTTTGGAACAGGCTCCCAACCTACATTAAGCTGAGTCCCTAACTGACACTCTTCCAGAGGAGCCTTGACGAGTGTATGTGAAACTGAACTGTCGCACCATGGATCACTTCATCAGCTCTACTACACAGAGGCCCAGGGAACTAACCCCATGTGTGGTGATAGCTGCACAGTCTGGCCATACTAATATATGCTATCAGGCAGATAGCCTATTACCTACCTATGTACCTACATGGATATGTAGGGGGAACACAGTATAATAAGGCAAAGATGGATGGGCAGAGATGTGTGTAAGAGGGCGACCATGACAGGGAGCCATCCAGGACTGTCCCACCCAGCACACATCCCAATGGCACAAAAGACATGAGGTGCACATCTCACCCACTGTACACAACAGCCACCAGTATCTGTAAGCATTACAGTGTATGTGGTCCATGTGCCTGCTGTACATGACTGTACAATGAAGTACACATCTACAATCTGTAGACATGTACCTGTCACATAGGTTCATAGGTATGTAGTAGACTATCTTCATGAAGGCATATATTAGCCTTGGCAAGTTGTGCAGCTTTCACCACCCCATTGGGTACTCTCCCAAGCCCTAGTTCTAATAGTTAGTACCCTAAGCCCCTTTCATGTGGGGCTGCTGATGTGATACCTGGCGTGAATTGTCTGTTTCCCATCCACTCATCAAGGTTCCTATTGAAGAGTGTCAGCGAGGGGCTCTGCCTGATGTACATTGGGACTCTGTTCCACAGTAAGGCAGGTGTCTGGGATGGTACTCTATCCCACCAGCATGTTGTAGTCATTGTTGTGATGCAGTTCATATCCCTGGAGTGCGTAGTGTGACTCAGTTTTGTTATCCGTAGATGGAGCATGTTCAACAGTTATGTGTTGGGCATGGCTCTGTATGTTAGGCAGAGTGTACCTCTGAGTAGGTGGTACCCAACAGAGAACAGATTTAGTTTTACCAGTTGTGTTGCATAACACAACTGTTTGAGGCCAGTATTCCTCTTGGTGACGTACCTCTGTGGTCTCTACAGCTGCTGGATATGCTTAGTTGAGTACATTCAAAATGATGCATTGTACTCAATGACTGGTCTGATGACTTAAGAGTAGAGGGCCACCACTACCTCTTTTGATCCTGATGCAAACCCTTTGTTGATTAGGTAGGCCACATAGGATTTCCCAATCACTTTGGCAACATGGTTGTCAAAGGAAAGATGACTATCTACTTGTGTCCCCAGATCCCTTATTACCTTGTCAGTTTTAAGGGGGTAACACCTATGTGGTAGTTTGTGGGTACTTTGTTTTCACCAAAGGGGATTACTATGCATTCTTCCACATTGAGCTTGAGGTCATGATTTTGACACTACACATCTGTATCATAGAGTCCCTTTTGGAAAATATTTGTGTCATCCGGGGAATCTATTATGGCAAACACTTTACAGCTCCCAGAAAACTTAGTCAACCACAATCCTCCTGTATTGGCATGTACTTTTGAGAAGTCTATACAAAACAGGAAGGACCCCAGGACTTAACCCTGGGGGACACCAGTTGTTACCAGTGTAGAGTCTGACATGTAGCCAGCAACTCTTAATTTGTGGGATCTATCTGTGAGCCAGTTTGCAATCCATCTTGTGATGTATGGATTCATGCCCAGGTTGGTCAGTTCATCTATGATACCTAACTGGGGAATGGTATCAAAGGCCTTAGCGAGCTATAGGTAGACTGTCTGGAGCTCATTTCAATCATCTGTAGCCTGGGTAACTGTCTCAAAAAATCCGCCCAGTACAGGAGGCGTAATCTACATTTGACAAAGCCAAACTGGTTGTGCTCAACTATATGAAGGTTCCCAATGTCTTTATTGTTGACTTCCATTATGATTGGCTCCATTGCCTTGCAAATCAGACTCGTCAGGTTCATATAGCGTGAATGCCAAGGGTCTTTTGTGGTCCCACCCCTGTGGAGTGGGAAGAACGTTGCTGTGCAATATTCTATGGGTACATATCCTGTAGAGAGCATGTAAAGAGAGGTGTATGTATCCTTGATGAATATGGATACATCCCCACCCTATGTGCTATGATCCAGCTTCTGATGCTGGAAGGTATTGAATGAGTAGTATCCTGGTAGTGCTGGTGTGCTCTCTGGAGCCTTGAACTAGGTTTCTGTTACTGCACAGATATCAATATTCTCCATACTGAGAAGTGCCTCGAGTGTGTGCATCTGGAGGCTGAGACTTCTGGCAATGAGTAGCATTTAGCTCACTTTGTGGTTATTTGTGTTGGTTACAGGGTTTGTTTTGTCCTGAGTGACCGGTGTTCCACACCTGAAGTCAACACCTCATTGGTCCGATCTGACCATAAGCTAATTACCCTACATATCCACATTCTGCCCCCACCCCCATTAAGGAAACCATGTTAAAAAATATCTCCAAAGACAACTTCATGATTCTTAAGACAGAAGTGGTGAAGTTCAGGACACCCATGCAGATGGGCAGATGGACAATACAGTTATGACTACTGAATCCTACACAATTGCACTTTATAAGCACTTACATGAGTGCATGGATTGTGTTATCCCAAACAGAACCAAGATGCTATCCTCCAAGAAAAGGAAGCCAATCTGGTGGTCCCCTGCCATAAGCAAACTGCACAATAGAAGGAAGAAACTGTTGCAAAAGAGGGTAAAACCCATGAGTGGAGGAGCTCCCTGGTCTGCCTCAGTAAGAAGCCGCGATCCCTGATAAAATCCTCCAAAGCTAGTTACGAAAACAAAATCGCCACTGATTCTAAAGACAACCACAAAGCATTCTATAGCTATGTCAAGAATCACAATGGCAACACTCAGATCTGCTCTGAGTTACAGCACACTGGCACTAAATATACAGACCCAACTGATATTGCCAACATCCTGGCAGGTAGGATCAGTGCTAACTTTACTCCCCTCTCACCCATGAAAGAGCCCATCTCTATACCAGAAGAATGCAAAGTTGCTGTCATCATGGCTGAACAGGTAAAAACCACTCTCCAAAGCCAGGAACACAGCATCCATGGGACCAGATAACATCCCAGGCTGCATTCTACATGAACTACAGAATGAACTGGCACCACACCTAGGTACCATGTTCAGTCATAGCCTCACCTCAGGCTTTGTGCCTGCTGAATGGCGCACAGCAATGGTTATCCCACTATACAAGGGGGAGCCACCACGGACCCTAGGAACTAGCGCCCAATTAGCCTGATGAGCCTGGTCTGCAAGGCCATGGAACATATCATTGTGGAATTTATAAACAAAGACATTGGCAATCTCCAAACTCTGGACCACAACCATTTCAGGTTTGTAAAAGGCAGATCATATCTCCTAAACCTGATAGACTTCTTCGAAGCAGTCATCAAAGCTGTAGACAAGGGTAAGGTGGTTCACATAGCCTATCTAGATCTTGCCAAGGCTTTTGACACCATCGCCCACTTTGGAATTATAGATAAACTCACTAAACTAGGTATAAATCCTTATGTCAGAATTGGGTTGCCAACTGGCTCACTGACAAAACCCACACTGTGAAAGTAGCATACTGCAAGTCCGACTTCAGACCAGTGACAAGTGGTGTACCACAGGGTTCAGTCCTGTGTCCTGTCCTGTTTGGTATCTACTTCCCTGAAGTACAAGCTAACACAGAAGGTCTTTGGCTAATGAAGTTCCCAGATGACTGCAAACTAGGAGACATAATTGAAACTACCAATGATGTGGACATCCTACAAAAGGGCCTCACTGAGACAGATGCCTGGTGTCAAAGCCATGGCTTCAAGCTCAGTGCCAAAAAGTGCATTGTCATCCCCTTTGGTAAAAACTCTGTACCCATGAACTACAACATAGGCGGTAGTATACTTAACATTGAAAGTGTAATAAGAGACCTTGGGACACAGTAGACTCTCTTTTGATAATCACATCACCACAGTAGTCAGGAAATCCTTCTACATGGCACACCTCATCACAAAAGGTATCTCATGCAGAAAAAAAGAGGTCATTGTTCCCATCTACTCATCACTCATTAGATCCATTATAGAGTACAATGCCCCTTTTGGTATGTACCTGACAAGACATCTACAACAACTGGAAAGAATGCAGAAATACCTCACAAAGAGGATTAGTGGCCTCAAATACATGCCCTACACAGACCGTCTCAAAACACTCCAGCTTTACTCTGTCGCATATCGCCTACTCAGAGGTGATCTCTGCCTAACATACAATGCTAAGTCAAACACAGAGCTGTTGGACATGCTCCACTTAAAGAAATCCCAATCTCTCCGAGCTTCGGCCCCAAACCCCAGACGAAAATACAAAAGGAGGGGGTGTATCAATTTTCATAAAGGATACCTACACCTCCAGGTTAGTGGCACAGCACGAGGCCTCGGAGACCATCCAAGTGCAACTAACAATGGGCAAAGCTGCTTATCAGATTGTAGCCTGCTACAGATCACCTACCTTGTCTCAGGACCCTCACTCAGCATTCCTGAGAACACTGGAAAATATAAAGGTCTTACCAAACACCATGATATTAGGAGATTTCAACTACCCAAACATTGACTGGGAGAATTACTCAAGTACAAACTCCTTTGCCCAATGCTTCCTAGAGTTTATAAACTCAAATGCCCTGGAACAGCTGGTCACCATGCCCACTAGACATGACAACATAATGGACCTGATCATCACCAACATGGGGGATCAGTGTTCCACACCAGAGGTAAACCCTTCTCTGGTAAGATCAGATCATAAAATAATCACACTGGACATCCACATCCCGACCCCACCCCCCAGTCAAGGAAACTACTATGAAAAGCTTTTCAAAAGCAAACTTCACACTTCTCAAGACTGAAGTGGAAAGTTTCAAAGCTCCCTTGCTACAGGATAATGCTATGCAATCTGCAGAATCCTTTACAAGTGCATTATATGAGCATCTACAAGGATGCATGGATTGAGCTATCCCGAGTAAAACTAAGACTCACTCCTCCAAAAAGAGGAAACCAGTCTGGTGTTCCTTGGCCATAAATAAGCTATACAACAGAAGGAGGAAACTACTACATGATAGAGCAAAATTCCAAAAAGGAAAGGCATCACTGATCATTATTAGCAAGAAACTACGATCGTTCATAAAATCATCTAAGGCCAGTTTCTAAAGAAAAATTGCCAAGGAATCTAAAGATAACCACAAAGTCTTCTTTAGCTATATCAAACATTTAGGTTGCAACTCTCAGATATGCTTTGAGCTACTACAAAATGGCAAAAAATACACTGAATCAACTGACATTGCCAACATCCTGGCACACAAGTTTAGTGCAAACTTCACACCCCCCACCCCCAAAGGGGCCTATGTCCATCCCAGAAGAATGCAGAGCCCCAGACATCAAGAACATGCAGGTAAAAACAGCCCTCTCCAAAGCTAAGAACACAGCATCAATGGGACCGGATGGTGTCCCAGGCTGAGTCTGACACAAGCTCCAAAAGGAACTAAACCCTCACCTAAATTCACTGTTCAGACTCAGCCTTACCACAGGCTATGTACCCAAAGAATGGCATACAGCAAAAGTCATCCCACTCCACAAAGGTGGTGCCACAACAGAACCTGGAAACTCTTGCCTTATAAGCCTGACCAGCCTGGTCTGCAAAGCTATGGAGTGAATTATCATGGAACTCTTAAACAGAGACATTGGGAACCTTCAGATACTGGACTCTACCCAATTCGGCTTTGTTAAAGGCAGATCCTGCCTCCTAAACCTAGTTGACTTCTTTGAAACAGTGACCAAGGCCATAGATGAAGGGAAGGTAGCCCACACAGCCTACCTGGACCTCACTAAGGCCTTCGACACCATTCCCCACTCTGGCATCATAGACAAGCTTACCAGCTTGAACATTAACCCCTATGTCATGAGATGGGTGGCTAACTGGCTCTCGGATGGAACATACATGGTCAGAGTTGCGGCTGCCATGTCCGACTATAAACCAGTCACAAGTGGCATCACACAGGTCTCGGTCCTGGGACCCCTCTTGTTCAGTATATACTTCTCTGAGGTACAGGCAAGCATGGGAGGACTATGGCTGACCAAGTTCGCAGATGACTGCAAATTGGGATCATAATCAACTCTCGGGCTGACACAGACATCCTCCAGAAAGGTCTTACAGAGACAGATACCTGGTGTCAAAACCATGGCCTCAAGCTGAATGCCAAAAAATGCATAGTCATCACCTTTGGAAAAAACAAAGTGCCCACAAATTACCACATAGGTGGTAATCCACTAGGTATGGAAAATGTAATTAGGGACCTGGGGACCCAAGTAGATAGTAACCTCTCCTTTGATAATCACATTGCCAAAGTGGTTAGATATTCCTTCTATGTAGCCCACCTAATCACGAAAGGGTTCACCTCTAGATCAAGAGAGGTCATTGTGCCCCTCTACTCATCGCTCATTATGCCCATAATAGAGAACAATGCCCTATTTGGTATGTGCCTTAATTGGCACATGCAACAGCTGGTAAGACCACAGAAGTACCTCACCAAGAGGATCATGGGCCTCCAAGAGATGCCCTATGCAGCTTGACTAAAGAAACTCCAGCTCTACTTGGTTGCTTACTGCCTGCTCAGAGGTGATCTATGCCTGATGTATAAGGCCATGTCCAACCCGGAATTAAAGGACATGCTCCACCTCAAGAAAAACAAATCTCTTAGTGTCAAACACTCCAGTGAATTAAACCTCAGCAAAGCAATAAACAGTACGTGCTGGAGGGAACTTGGTCAGCCATAGTCCTCCCATGCTTGCCTGTACCTCAGAGAAGTATATACTGAACAAGAGGGGTCCTGTCCCATAGACTTCCCTCGCTCTGGAATAGAATCCCAGTTGATGTTAAGCAGAGCCCCTCTCAGACTCTCTTCAAGAGGAATCTTGATGAGTGGATGGGAAATTGTAAATTTACCCCTGGGATCACTTCAGTGGCCCTGCTAGACAGAGGCCCAAGAAACTAATTTAAAAGGGAGGCAAAAGCCAACACATTCTGGCTAGGCTTATAAATGCCCTTGGGCAGATAGCCTAGTACCTACTTATGAACCTATGAACCTACACACTCTAGGGACCTAAACCTTGTCACCACAATAAACGGAACATGCCAGAGGGATAGATTCCGGTCCCAGAGACATCACATACTCCAGAATAAACTACCTATCTATATCAAACAAAGCTCCTCATTAGCACTCTTCAAGAAAAATCTTGATGATTGGATGGGAAATAGGAAATTCACCCTGGGGATCACTTCTGTGTCTTTGCTTGACAGTGGCACAGGAAACTAAATTTCTTGGGTGGCAAAAACCAGGGTACCTTTTTGGCTGGGCTTGTATAGGCCCCAGGGCCGATAGCCTAGTACCTACCTACAAACCTATAAACCTTTGAGCCTTGCCTAAAAAAGCTAATATGGGGACATCAAGAGCCTTGGCCAGTATTCAGAAGCATAGGGGCGACAGGTGAAAACCATCTGTAGTGAAGTAACAAGGCTTGTCTATCATGTCATCACAGGCAGACAGAGACTGGATCCCCTTTGAATGACACCAGAAGCTCAACCAATTGTTGACGTTTATCATCTTTCTGTTGTATTGCAGTATCATGTAGGTGAAGGTAAGATGCTACTCAAGGTTTGACCCTGTGTGTGCCAGCATGTGGTGCATCAACCCCTATATGATATGGTCATGGCCTATTCATACAATACACTCACAATACACCTAGTATGATAAGCCTGCTGAGTTAGCTAATGTGAAAAAATCCTTTGTGCAGACTGTCAGCAAGTAATGTCTGTATTGCACCCTGTAACTCCATATTGCTTGCTGAAGTGTAAAGACGTACTTAGTTTGGATTAAGAACACCGCACTTGCCAACTGTACGTGTGTGTGTGTGTGTGTGTGTGTCTGTGTGTGTGTGTGTGTGTGTGTGTGTGTGTGTGTGTGTGTGTGTGTGTGTGTGTGTGCGTGTGTGTGTCTCCCTGGGGAGGAGCAACCTTTCTGGAGACTACTCACACACCTTAAAAGTGGTATACTCATCTTTGTCATCTGTTGATGTCACCATCCTACAAATATACCTGTGGAAAGGTGGAATCCCAGTAATGTGTTTAGCACATCATGTAAATGCATACTGCTGTAGTGTCATAATGTCATTAGGTAGGTGTATGAATCTTGCACTTGCCAACTGTGTGTGTCTTCTGGGGGAAGAGCAACCTTTTTGGAGACTACTCACACACCTTAAAAGTGGTATACTCATCTTTGTCAAGTCTCCTGATGTCACCATCCTACAAATATACCTGTGGAAAGGTAAAATCCCAGTTATGTATATAGCGTATTGTGTAAATGTATACTGCTGTAGTATCACAATATGGTTAGATAGGAGTGTGAATCCTGCATTTGCTAGCTGTGTGTCTCCTGGGGGAGGAGTGACCTTTTTGGGACTACTCAAACATCTTAAAAGTTGTATACTCATCTTTATCAAGTCTGATGATGTCAACATCCTACAAATATACCTGTGGAAAGATGAAATCCCATTAATGTGTATAGCATGTTGTGTCAATATGTACTACTGTAATCTCGTAATGAAATTAAGTAGGGGTTTGAATCCTGCACTCGTCTACTGTGCATCTTTGGGAAAAAGCAACCTTTTTGGAGACTACTCACACCCCTTAAAAGTGGTATACTCACCTTTGTCAAGTCTGAAGATGTCACCATCCTATAAATTTACCTGTGGAAAGGTGAAATCCCAGTAATGTGTATAGTGTGTTGTGTAAATGCATATTGTTGTAGTATCATAATGTAGTTAGGAAAGAGTTTGAATCTTGCACTTACTGACTGTGTGTGTGTGTTCTTTGTGTGTAAAACCATTGGCCGATGTGGAGTGGATTTTGATTTTTCTAGTGTATGACATATCACAATGACAACTGTATGTGCATTACAAATGTAAGGTAGCTGTGGGGCAAATCCATATACATATATGTGACCTCAAGTATTTCATAGGTAAGTACTATGCTTTCTCCATGAACACAGCTGTTATCTTTGCCAGAGTGTGCTGGACTTTCCAGACCTTAGGTCACTTCTGTATGCTTGTGACAAGCTTAGCCACTGCAGTGATCCCTGGGCTATGTTTTCCATTTCACATCCACTCATCATGGTTTCTATTGAAGAGTGTGATTGAGGGTTTATGCTTGAGGTATATTTGAAACCTGTTCCAAAGCAAGCAAAGTCTGGCAAAGATGACTAATCATTATAGGTGTGCAACAACCTCTGTGGATCTGCATGCAAACCCTTTATTGCTTATGTACTCCTCAGAGGGATTTCCAAAACCCTTTAGTAATGTGATCATCAAAGGAGAGATGACTTAACACATGGCTCTATGTATACATTAGTACCTGTTCCACATTTTGGGGGCTATTACCTATGTGGTACTCTGGGGATACTTTGTTTTCTAAAAGTGTATAACTACGCTTTCTTCGTCTTGTAGCTTTACAGCATGAGTTTGACATCAGGTATCTGTCTGCATGATACCCTTTTGGAGGATGTGTGTGTCACCTGGAGAATAAAGTATAGCCCACAGTATGCATTGTCATCAAACCTGGGCAGACATATCCCTACTGTGTTTGCTTGTACCTAAGAAAGCTATATGCTAAACAGGAGTGATCTCAGGACTGAGTGCAGGTGAATACCACTTGTTGCTGGCATAGAATAGTACATGGAGGCTGCAAATGTTACTGTGTGTCCTACACCTGTGCGTCAGTTGTCAAGCCATCATCTAACAATCGTTTATGGTCAGTCTGTTGAGGTTATGTATAATACCAGTATGTGGGATGGGTATGGATTGTTGGTGAGCTATAGCTTGGCTGTGTTGACCTCCCCTCCCTCACCTATAGCCTTGTTGACTGGCTTGAAGTCTACTAGGTGTGCGAGCCATGATCTGGCCTTTAGCTAACCTAAGTGGGTATGGTGCAGTGTTTTCAGGTTCATAATGTCTCTGTTAATGAGTTCCATAATGCTGTGCTCCATAGCCTTCCAGATGATATTGGTCTGGCTTATAGGGTGAGAGATTCCAGGACCTGCTGTAGTTCTACCCTTAATCAATTTATGTTAACATTTGCACTGGGTGTGACAAGGGTGGACAGGTTTAAGAATAAGTATATTAGAGGGTCAGGCCAGGTTTGAAGGTTAGTAGACCATGCCAGATAGGCAGGATTAAGTTGGTTTGTACATGTGCTGAGGAGGGATGCAGAGTATATTGTGAAATAGATGCTAAGGATGAAGCCACCAGGTAACAGGAAAAGAGGAATGCCTACGATGAGGTTTATGGCTGTGATGAGAGAGGACATGCAGGTGGATGGTGTGATAGCGCAAGATGCAGAGGCCAGGACAAAATGATGTACTGTGGTGACTCCTAATGGGAGCATCCAAAAGGAGAAGAAGAAGAAAAAGAAGACGTTGTAGCTCAACCCTTGTGGACTGTGAACACCATTATTGTGTGCCATTCCACAAGTATGTAACCTGCATAGAGGCTGCATCTGGACGGAGCATTTAGGTGAGTGGTGACTTCATATGTCAGCTTGTGTATGACACAGCCAGGCACACTGTCCAGTACCACTGCCAATGTAGTGTGTACTTTATTAAAGAGATGTTTTAACTAGAGTGTCTGTGAATCATCAGGTTTTACATTCTTCAGGTCTGGAAATGTGGCCCTTGTGTAATGACAGGGTGGTGAAATCCGCATTCAAACTGTCTGACAAGGAATCGGTAATGTCAGTCAGATAAGTGTTCTTTGTGACCATTTACATTACCTGTGACCTGATCTGAGATTTCCCCTGTAGATTATGAACAACACTGAAGAAATATTTAGTGTTGTCCTTGGAATCCTTGCCATTTTGTATTTTGAAGCTTGCCTTGTATGTTTATTCAGGGATTGTATTTTCCCAATGATACTGACCAGAGAGGTTATCCCTTCTTGGTATGTAACTCTTTTTTGGTACAACTTCACACCTTCTATTATATATTTAGTTTATGGCAGGGGTCTATGAGACTAATGCACTTTTACTGTATAAGTGAGAGTTTCTTGTGTTTGTGATAGTACGGTCCATGCATCCCTGTAGGTGAACAGTGTGCATTAATAAAGGATTATGCAGATGGGACAGTGTTAACCTTAGTAATGCAAACCAATGACAGATAGCAACAACAGCATCACCCACAGCACAGTGTCAACCCGTGTCATACACACACGTGTACTCAAGTTCCAAAATGTGTGCAGTACAATGCATACTGGCCACCAATAGAAAGTATGGAGTATTAACACTGGCCAATACAGGGCATGTCACCCTGCCCATGTATCCAATATGCATGTACATGCAGACAGTGCACCTCCACCATGTTCACAAATGTACACCTGCAGACCTATGCTGCACACACCCCACACTTACTGTCCACTGTATATAACACATGCTGACACAACTACACACATCAGCCAAGTGGCACATGGGCAAACAAAACACAATTGGTTTCTGGTTTATGTGTGTGTGTGTGCATGCACACAGTTCCACCATGTGGCTGCCATATATGAGGATTTGTGAGACAGCTACAGACTGTATCTGGCAAGCTTTACAGATCACAGTCTCTGGCCATGGATACGGAACCTGTACTTGGCAGGGGTGCTACAGACAGTATCAGGTACTAATCCAGACTGGGTATTATCTGAACAGGTTGACATATGTCTACTGGATCCAGGTCCTTGCTGGGACTGGCCAGAGACACGTGCACTTGGTCTTCTAGGATGGTCTATGGACAGCCCCCCCATAATTGCTGGGGCTGGTACTGGCACTACGGGAGAGGCTGTGACTTGCTGGATGTCCACGGCGATCTCCAGCTGCTGATGTTGCTGGCATACATCCACATCCATGTCTCAACCATCCCTCATCGTCCTGACACATGGACATGACATTGTAGAGGACATCCAATGTCTTGCCCTAATGTCTATCAATGACCTCAGTGTAATTATGTATGGCACCTGCTAGGTTATGGATACTGTCATTTACAGAGGTGTTATGAGCCCTCTGTGCCCTTAGTCCCTGTCTTGTGTACCACTCCATTCTTATCTGTGCCTCCATGACAGCCTGGAACATGTGTGTGGTAGAAAGAGGTGTGGTACGTCTGCCAGGGGTATGTTGACAAGCAGTGCTCTGACGAGAACCCCTGGTCATCTGCCTATGTGGTACCATTCCAGACATCTGACTATGGCTGCTGTGTCCTAATACATGTGCCATAGATACCACACTGTCCTGGCCCATGCTAACTGTACACTGTCCCTCAGCTAAGGGCAATGGTGATGATGGATGTACAGGCAGTATGACTGTGTGCATGGATGGGGTGGAGACTTGTGTACTGTCAATTGGTGGCCCAACAACATACCCTGACAAACCTGCCTGTGCCTCAACACACCTATCCTCATGATCACTGTCTGTCTCAGTGACATCAGGTTCCCTGCTATACTGAACCAGCCCCACCTTGGCACCTGCGAGAGGAAAACAGGAATCACACTTTAAGACCTGAACATGATGTCAGACCACATGCACACATGCGCACATGCGCACATGCACACATGTGCACATGCACACATGCACACATGCACACATGCGCACATGCGCACATGCGCACATGCACACATACGCACATGCACACATGCACACATGCACACACACAAAAATACACTCCTCCCTAAAGCAGACACACACAACACCAGCAATTTCAGAACATACACAATAGCAGGTGATGGTGGAGTACAGTATCACAAGCAAAACAGTCATATCACACATGTCAGCATGCAGGGCATGTGTTGCTCAACAGCATGCAGTGCAGGTGTAGGCAGTCCTTGTTACTAACAGTATACATGGCTGTGATGCATGTGCTTTGTTATCAGGTGATGGGCCTCCCCCTGGAACACAATGCATACATGGACACAACATTGCTGTGCAGGTATTCAAAACTCTGTAATGTACTGTGCACCATAACAAACAAGTGTACATACCATTGCTGGATGTGTATCTGTATCCAATGCTGATTACAGTCTCTGTGTTTTAGCAAATAATTGTGGACACATTTTTAGCACATGCATAATGAGTATTCACACAACATCATCAGTGGTGCGTGGATAATTGATGGAATACCATTCGGCCACATACCCAATGTACAGTACTTATGGTGAGTGTAGATCATATTGTGCACATGCCAGTGTCATCCATGACATGGCATGCTAAAACACAACTGAATATTTAAACACTACACATACCCAATGTGTGTCATATGACCCAACCACTCAATAGAATCACAAGACATATATGTGTCAGTTGTGCAAATGGTGATTGGTATGCATATTGTTTAGAGGTGCATATGTGTGCACACACATGACATTAAGGTGTATATCAAGGTGTATAGCAATGAAAGCTATGTGTAGTACTGTGGTTGCAATAACTGGATGGGGTATAGTACCATAGGCCATGATCATGAAGCATCATGTGGTCACTCAAGGCTACAAATGTTTTCCAAACCAGCACTACTCATGCTGTACTGGAACTGTACTACCTTGGCTACATTCACAATTTCACAACCAGTTGCTACATGAGTTTGTAAGGAGGCCAATAAAGAGCATTCCCTGACATGAATGTGTAGTGTGTTGCAGAGTGTTTAAATGCCCCATGATAGACCTCTACCCCTCAGGTATATTATGTGCAATGTGTGGAAGAGATTTTGGATACTGGAATGTGTCTTTACAGGGGTTTGGGAATCCTTTATATGTAGCATGTTAAAATGTTCTGTGTATGACATAGATGTGTATGTTATGTGCATGTTGAGTATCAACTGTGCCTATCCAATGGTCACTACAGTCTAGCCACATTTGTTTGAGATGGTCTGGGTATTGCATGTGTTTGAGGCAGCTAATCACATTAGTGAGATGTGTGTGGTCTTACACCAAAATGCACAACATGCATTATGGGTAGGTGTGTTACAAGTGCACATGGCCTACACCTTAACTATGACATGCACTTTTTATTTACAATAATAAATGTAGAACACACTCACCACCATCTGCCCGCTGCCTTTATGTCACCCCAGAGGGACCGACATAGAGATGAGAAAGTTTGTCAGTGGCCACGACTATGGCATTGCTACTGTGTATTTGCAATCTTACAGTACAACAACAGTTTACATTCACAGGGCTACAGATTATGTTCCAAATGATCAGTATTGCACAATAACAGGCTCCACATCTTTTAACGACAGTACTGGCACTACCAATACAGGTAACAGTAGTCTACAGATATGCCATGTTACCTGCATGCTACATGTATGCTTGCTGGGTGGCTCCAACCTCCATCATGATTTATGTCTGCTGCTGTTGTTGTTGGACAGGTGCCACCTGGCTCAGGAGCAGCTCCTCCACTCTGGTGAAGGGGGGATGGATATTAACACCACCTCCTGTTGCAAGCTGTTGTCTCCACACATCAGCAGCACGCTGAAGTACATGTCTGATAAGATCACTGCAGTTGTGGTGTACCTGCTCATATGTCCGGTTATGTAGGCCTACTTCATTTACCCTGCTGACAACATCTTGCCACATTGCAGTATGCTCCTGCTGGTCCTGGCTGGTTTGTGAGAACATGAGACTGTAGTGCTGAATCATACTGGTAGTAATTATGTCCTCTTCAGCACTACTGTAAATGGGGTTCCTGCGATGTGCCATGATCCCTGAAAGACATAAATATGAAAATATGTCTGAGTAAGTCATATGGCACTTTTAACATTATACAGTACAGATATCACTGAACTGCCATATATAGCAACCTATTAGCTAACCAAGAGTGAAACACTTTAACTGCCACTTATCACTGCTCACCCCACAACTGCTTGGCAGTGTCTGGCTCACTCTCAATCTAATGAACCATGTTCTGCACAGCAACAAAATAAAATCACTATATAAGACTATACAAGAGTACCTGGCACACTATGCAACATGATGCACCACCTAGACATAGCAGATATACATCAAGCTGATGTGTAAAGAAATATATCATCCATCACAATGAGTGTAAGGTCCAGTAAGTGTATTACTATTATACCACACAACTTGTTAATGGCAAACCCGTGTCCAAAATATGTGCACAATTGGGAATATGGGTTGCATACTACTGTAGTACACTATGAATGTTGCCAAGTACACAGTTATATGTTTTACCACACATATGTCAAAGGACATGTTACAGACATACCCACACACACATCAGACATAATTACAGGGCACAAAGGTGTGACAACCCAGATAAGCTTTTAGTGAGTACTATACAGTACTGTGTGTCAGTACTTACACAACCTTAATCTTGAGAAATGTAATCTGTGATGAATACAGGGACCACACAAAACAGTGGATGCAAGCAATGTGGACATATACCATACTTTGCTGTACAGGCCCAGAGTTTCAGGTAGTACTACAGTACACACAGGATTTGGATTCAACATCAGTACCAATCAATAATCATAGATGTAGTGCTTTAGCCTCCAATGACACACCCTAGTTAAAACCAAGGGACTTAATCACACTGCATGCAATAGCACCTTTTCTGCCTAGCAACAGAATACACAGCTTTTGCTAGGATCAAAGCAAGGACCCATAATGCCATGACATAAACAGTTTCCCACTAAGCTATCCCACAGATACATATATTTGATGTATTCACAAACACATTGACCACCACAGTCAGTTAGTACAGAGAATCTATTGCAACAAGTAGATATAGGTGTGTATGAGTATATATAACTATATATATATATATATATATATATATATATATATATATATATATATATACATGCATACATATACACATCCATTGGTGTACATATACATATATATGTAGGCACATATACATTTCACCTTTCATAGTGAGACTATCAATTATACAAAGGATGTAAGGTGTACAGTAATGTAATAAAATCCCACAGTCTTCAGTCTTGGGATAAATGCATTGAAGGTGTTCACAGCCCAGTTAGCTTTAGCAGGCCTCACTGGCTTCAACATTGCAAACTGAACAAACCACCCACAGTGTTTAAGCACCACATTTCATATACCAGCACTGTATTCTGTCTTGTTCGTCACACACTAAAACCTACATACAAATATGCACATGCTAACCTTCACCAACATATATATCTCCATCCTTCACAAACAGTTGCAATGTGTCCCCTGCTCTATGCACATATACAGATGTGAATATATATATGACACATATATATTTCTCCGTATGTGTGTGGCATACACACACAAGGTCCACACTGTTGTAAGTCCCTGGACCTCACAACTGAACTGTTGGGCCTTGCTGCAACACAAAAAGTATCACATATGAACACACACACTAACATTAGGGGGGCATATATGGCTACAAATGCTAGCTAAGCATACTAGACTGCTACAGCAGTTGCCAATGCTAAGCTACACTTTAATATGACTATCATGCATGTGTTGTTCTGTCACACCCATGTTTATATAATGTCAGCGCTAATCACTGCAGCAGTCATTGGCCACACTACTGTACAGAACACAGATAACATTGATCAGATATTTGACATTTAATGCTGAGCTACACATTTCACAGGTATGTCCCACTGCCCACAGGTACACACTGTATTGTCCATAGCAGTAGTTAAGCAGAACATCTATGCATACATAAGTACTGCTGCCACATATGAATGGTTCACATTATGTAGACTATTCTTCAATAACATCTATTACATGCCAGTAAACACATATGTGTCACATACCTTTCCTATGTATGATTTGGTAATATTTATTTTTCTTTTTCCTTTTCTCTGTCTCTCTCTCTCTCTCTCTCTCTCTCTCTCTCTCTCTCTGTCTGTCTTTCTCTGCAATAGAGTGATAACATTTGTTGGCAGAGATTGCAGCCTGCTTTTGTAGGTATTTGCACATGAGCATGTGATGGCCTCTGCACCAATTACTGGCCAGCACTTCCTAATTGCATGCAGCCTGCTGTGTAGTAATTGCAGTAATCACTGTCATAGCAACCCAGTACTATAAATTGCTAACTCAGGTAGGCAAGATGGAGATCATCCTTGTTTGCTGTGGACATCATTGTTTAAGACAGAAGGTTGGTATAGTTCTTATATCAGAAGCCAGGGTGTAGCCAGAGATTTACATTTTGTACTCAAACCTAATGTTGCTGCTTCCAGTACCCACTTGTCAGTGTAGAAACGTACTCACCCCTCAAAATGCTACCCCAAGATACATGGAAAGATGCACTTTCTTTTCAACGTTTACAATTAAATGTGATACAACGCTAGTTATTGAGATGTATTCCTTTGGCACAAGAATTTTTTGTGAACTGCTATACTGTGAATATTCATTTACTCAGTTCTAAACAGTTTGTGCTTTTTTAGTGTTGACATTAGCACAAGCTGCTCAGAAAAACTGGACACATGTCAGTACTGTGAGTATGCTTACCTACATCCTTGGTAGACCATGCACACACAGGTATATTCTACATTTGGGTAGGGTTGCAGAAGTACAGAGAGTGTAAGTAGTATTGTGTGGATTTTATCTTGCTGGATTTACAGGGTTGCTGTGTATATGTTAGTTTATCAAGGCAAGTAGTCTGTCTGCGTAACTCCCAACTGTGGACCTATCCACATTATAGCCAGAGAATAGCCTGTTATTTTTTGTCTGTGCACCACACAGGTCTTTTCAGCAATAGAGCAATGGCATTGTTACAGTTGGTTGCTACCAGTACATGGCTACATCCATTTGTATTTCAGTGTTGTATTCCTACATAAGGGTATGCTTCCAAAGCTCCTTCCAAAGCTATTTGCACAGTGTGTAACAGCAGAAAGGCTGATATGCCTCTGTGTTTCTGCCTCTGCCAGACCTCTCAAACACTCAGGTACATATTTGAACAGACTCAGGGAAAAGTAAAGAAAAAGTCAGAGACACCTTTAAAATGTTAGTGCCATTAAGTTGAAACATTGAGAGAATCAGAGCATATGAATTGATACACCTTTTCTGAAGTAAAAGAAGTGTCTAACTCTTAAATATTGTCATTATTCATTAAGTGTAATTCACCACCTTTCTGCCCAAAGTCAGTAGTTTTAGGAGGGATTCAGAGGGACAGAGCTAAAATTTGTGTCAAAATCAGGGACATCCCTGAAAATTAGGGACAGTTGGGAGGTATGGCCTCTGTCCTAAACAGATATGCAAGTGTTTGTCCTGCTGTTATACTGTGTGGGGTTGTAAAGTGATGGTTTAACATTATTTCCTGCTAGAATGGCTGCTTCTGTTATCAAAGTCATGTAATGTAATCCCACAATAACTGTTGGTAAAGATCCACAGAACAAGTTGTGTGGTATGGCATTCCTATTTTTCCTTTACATTCACTCATTCTGATGCATGATATATTTATTTCAGCCCCAACATGTTGTATATCTACTATGGCTTAGTAGTACTTCATGTTGTGTAGTGTGTACAAGGTCCGGGGTTCAAGACTGACAGAGGTGTTTTATTTTGCTCCGGAGCAGAACAAGGGCTTTCACATAGAGAGTGACTAAGGCACTTTTAAGCAGTTGTAAGCGGGTTTGCGTGGGTTTGCATGATGCTTAGCAATACTTAGCTAAGCGCAAACTAGTGCACACTTACGCAAACCCACTAACTACTGCTTAATAGTGCTTAGACCAGCTAACCCCTGCACTCATTTCTTTGAAAGAAAAGAAAAATGGGGATATAGGAAAGTGGTGAAAAGGGTCACAAAGAGGGAAAGACAGTATGGAAAGTAGCTCGGAATGTGCAGGATGGGTGTAGGGAAGGTCCATAACTGTCCATTTCTTTAACAGCAACAGCTGTGCATATGGAATAAATTTGGAGATAGATATGAAACCTTCACCCTGAGAGAGGGGTGAGGACAACAAAGTATGTTGTAATGCCAGTTAAATTACATTTTATGTGCCCAGTGGACATGTGTGGAAAATGGGCAGCTATGTATGGGAAGTAATTTCTTTTTTGGGAGCAGATTGCCCTTTTTTTCAGGTGAGAGTGGAATGTGGGGTAGGGAAGCAGGTATATTTGGTGAGGTAGGTTGGGGAGGTAAACAGACAAGACAAACAAGATGCATACAGGGGGAGTATATGACACATGTGGTGGGTGAACACTTCTGATGGGGAGGAATGTTTGGAAATCACAAGCCCATGAGCCCACAGATGAAAACAGTGGGACTGAGGTCCCCACCCAATGGCAATCACTACTGCACCTTCACAGCCCAGAGGGTGGCTGTGCTGGGGGATGTGTAGGAGGGGCAGGCTGACCTGGGAGTTGCGCCACTCATGCCTGAAGCTGGCATAGAGGTGCTGCAACAGAACATTCAATCTCTCTATGCACCACAGCCTGGACCATTCGAAGGGTGATAGGTGGCTCTCCTCCACCCACGCTTGCACGGGGGGGCCAAGCCCCATCCCCTGCAGCGCTTCCACCAGATGGTGACTTAGAGCCAATGGAGGAGGAGGTCCCAGGCTGGGCACCGGACCTGCTGGTGCCAGGTGCCATGGCCAGCTGAGGTGGGACAGGTGGGTCCGCTGGGACTGGCCTTTCCATACGAACTATGTTTTGAAGGGTTTAATAAAGATATGGGTTAGTAACAGTCAATAGCATTCCCAATTAGTTATAACAGCATGCAGAAGTATTCCCATTAACCCAACACACCAGATTTTCAACATTTGAAAAGCAAGCATAGCACATGCATATATAGAACAATAGTGGACATTACAACAGCATGCAAGTTGAAATGATGGCAACTGGCCACCAATATTGTGATATTTAACAGGGTACATGCATAGAAATAAATGCAAATATTTATAAACCAATAGGACATATGTCCCAACAAATGTTTTGAGATTAGACATGCGATTGAGGTGTGGAATTGCATTTTTATGCACATACAGTAGGGTGGAAAAGGATAGCTCAATTAACTTATATATCCTTCTAGTTTTCACTACATTTCTATTAACTGCAGTTATATGTCCCTTACATGTATTATTACACTACCCATTGTCCTTATATTGTGCAACTGGATTTTGCTAGATCATTATATACATGAGCTGTATCTTACATACAAACTGTCCAAGATGCAGATGTTACTGCTACATATTTTGAGAGTTGATCACACACACTACTGCTAAGATGGTACACTGGCAGCTCTACTTTCATATGATTATCTAGATATGTTCAGGTGAAAGTATCAGTTATATATTAGCAGCTCCCTACATTTCTGGCAGCACACTGACATTTCTGGGGAACAAAATACCAAGCTATTCATGTGCCAGATTAATCTTACATGCTGGGCATGAACCAACAGTTGAGTGCTGTAAATATGCATAAAAGCTACTGGCACTCCTTTCATCCACGTTATATGGGCCTACGCAAGTGTGGGTTAACACTGCTTAATACAACAGTACTATTTGTAAAATGCAACAGTACAACAACATGTCAAAGAAAATGACAGAGATGCACTCCAGGAATTATACATTTATTAAAGGATTTTTATACCTTTATTTAATGTATTAAAACACTTTTTGAAGGCTATCTCATTTATTTTATATAACAGTACATGCAGAATAATTACTAACCTGCCTGATGATGCAGCCTTTGCAACCTATCTTCATGGGCTTGCTGATTCATAGCCCAGACACCTGCAGCTGTGAAGTAAATGCAGTGAAATTGAGACATACCTATCCATAGTATAGACAAGCATAGCAATTCTTAACTACTTAATACAATGGCTACTTACTCAGTACTGGGGCATTAGACATCACACAGGTCTCCTGGATCCACTGGTCCAGTTGATCATCCTTACGTCACTTCAGGTCAGAATAATGGTGCCTGACCTGCTCACCAGTCCGAGGAATGCCAGTGGCACTGGTGAGATCACAAGCTAGACTGTTGCAAGCCTCCGTTTTATATTGGGTGCCCTGGTACTGGCCCCACAGGAGTATTTCCTCATGATTGTGGACAAGGAGCCAAACCATTTCTTTGGTCTCCTCAATGCCCCAGCATTGCGCTCGACATTGAGTGCCTTCTCCAACACCGGCCATGCTGACTGCAGAAGGGAGCTACAACCAGTTATGGCAAGTATTCCCACCTGTGGAGCTCAAATATGCCTCATTTCCTACACTTATTTGTAATTGGCCAGTTTTGAAAAAGCTCAGCTGTAGGCCCACCTGCTTAGCTGATGTTGGCAATGTTTAATATTCCTTTGATAGATATGTGTCTGTTGAAAGTGCATGGCTATGAAATGCTGTCATGGCTTAGTAGTTATGTAATGTGACTATAGTGCACAGTATCCTGAGTTCGAGCCCTGTCACTGCTTTTTATTTTCCTACTGGCTAGACCTGAATGGTTAAGGTACAGTAAAGGAGGTGTCACCGTGTTTAGCCGACTTTGCTCAACTTTGCCAGACTTTGCCCAATGTTGCTCAACGCTGCTCGACATTGCTCAATGCTGCCCAAAGGTGCCCAACGTTGCACTGGTTAGCTCGGTATGCAGCTACATGCAAATACGTTGTATTTGTGCTGGTTAGCGTGGTGCGCAGCTATACGCAAATACATTGCGCTTGTTAACATGGTGCTCAGCTATGAGCAATTGGTTTTAAATATGCTAAATACTGCTAAAATGTGCTTAGCAGTGCTTTATATTGCTTGAAATAAGGTACTCATGCCTCAGAATGCATAACCATTTCACCTTCATATATATATATAATTTGTTCACTACTACATATAACATTTGAATGCTTTTTACAAAACTTATACATGATAAATGTCAGGAAATATTTTTGTTTACAGATTTCCAACACAAAATTGAAAATGCAGTAGTGGTACTCAAACCGGGAATGCCTCCTCTTTGTGTGAAGGCTCTAACTACTATGCTATCACTATTTTGCATAGTTTGCATATTTTTTTCTTATTATCCTCTTTGGTGTCTAAGCTGCTAACAGTAGCTAAGCAATGGGCAATCCCGTGCAAACATGCGCAAATACAGGCAGCTATATCGGAAATAAAACAAAAAAAAAACAAATTTCTTTTAATTTTTAAATTTGTATGAGGTTTAACATATGGGGGAGTGTAGTGTTACAATGTACACATGTGAGCGGACTCTCTCTCAGTCGACATTTGTTGGGTTTTGTCAGTGCAGGGGCGTGAATTTTTGGACTGCTCGGCAGTCCGACACACCCCCTACACTCGTCCACACTCCATGTACGCTTTAGAGTTGAGGCAGCGCACCCTCATTAATATACATGGCACTCTGCCATCATACTCTTAGACAGGCGGAAGATTAGTAAATCCTGGGGAATGTCTTTTTAAGGTGCATTTTCTATTTGCTTGGCATTGTGCAAACACGGTTCACTACTTAAGGAAAAAGTGGCAACTTTAGTTTAGGCTACCTTAGGTAGCTGAAAAAACCTGGTGGCTTTGACTGGTTGGCAGTACTCTGGATAGTAATCATTCAAGAAAATGTACTTCCAGGTAACTTACTCTGTGACAAAGCAGTATCTGAGATGAATTGACAGAAATAAGGTACATGAAGCATTGTTCAAATCCTTTTTACAGACCACTTTGCCATAATTCATAGTGTTGACTTTTTCATTTCTTTCAATTTTAAGGTACATTTTCTCTCCACTTGGTATCATGAAAACACAGTTCACTACCTAAGGGAAAAAGTGAAAAATGTAGTTTAGGCCACTTTAGATAGCTCAAATGTGCTTGGTAACAGTGCACTGTCTTCAGCACTCTGGACAGTACTGAGAGGAGAAATTGTAGCTGTCATAAAGCTGTCTCTGTGGCACAACATGCAATGTTGATGACTTAAAATAAATACAAGTTAATAAGGATTTGTATCCAGCAAGTAGATACTTTTTAAAAAGGGTGTAAGAAACAAATTTTCAGAAATATTTGAATAAGACTGTAATAGTAATTTTAAACTTGTTTCTTGCAAACATTTTATCAGTCAATCTTGCACAATGAAATTGGGTTTGTTAGCATATACAACTAATGTATGGCATATATATATATATATATATATATATATATATATATATATATATATATATATATATATATATATACACACAACCTAAGGTATGTTCATCTTCTTAAACATGACAATAAATATATTTCATATAAAAATCACTAGCATATATATAATAGGCAAAATGTGTTTGTTGTAATCATCATGACTTGTCACATACCCCAACTATGTGTTTAGGGCCCTCGTGCTGTCTGAAGAATGCACATAACATAAACCTACCTGTCTTCAAAATCACATTCAGCTGCATCCACGTAAACCATAATTACTAGCAGTAAGAATTACTTCTACATAGAAATGCATTTCAAGACAGGATTACAATCACACATGCCTCTCTGAAGTGCAGCTCCATCATTCAGATATCAGTAAATGTCAAATGTCCATGGTGTAAAGTTAGCTCTCAGGTGGCAATGTCAGTTAGTGCATTAAGTTGAAATTTTTGCCTCAATAATCCCACGGGTTCTATTCCCATCTGTTACAAAAATATTTTAACATTGGGTATGCCCCTAACTGATAATATGTAAGAACTCAGCCATATTTCACCTACCAAATGCATCCCTTAAAAGCCATGCTAATAAGCAGCCTATTCTTCAACAGGTGATAATGGATGGAGCATTACACATGGCAAAGCTCAATACCTTTACTGCTATCTGCTGCTAAGTAGTGTCAATGTGTCTGCCAAGAGGTTCATCAATTTACAATCACAATAATGCAGTTGACAAGGCTGTGAATGTTTTCAAAATACCAATAAAATGCAAGATCTGAATTAGGTGCCAGTTCAGATACAGTTTGCAAGCTTAACGTTTGCACACATGGCTGGTGATGAGGAGAATAGTAATACATTTAGAGCACAATGGTGGGGTGTTGAGGAGTCATTTTTGTGGCACTGCTCATGAAGTGCTACAGCCATAGGCTGCTGCAAGGAGATTGTACCAGACCTCAGTATAAGGCTGAGGCTTGGAATAGCTTAACCAATGTGGTATCCACCACAACTGACATTGTACACAATGGGGAACAATGTCATCACCACTATAGTGAACTTAAAAAGCACAAGCAGGATCTCCTAAGCCAGTGAAAGGCTACATTTAGCACTGGGAGTACCCATCAGTTGTATATGTATTCTGACCCAAAACCTGTCTATGATATGGCAGTAATTATTTATCCAGCCGGTGCACTTTCTCATTAAGCTTTCATGTATGTTTCTCTTCTTTTTATTCTCTACAGCTCTAAAGGAGATAACTGCAAACTGTGGTGCCCCAGGAGAGATTAACTCACCTCAGACAGGCAAGGAATAAGTATGAATCAAATAAAAATGAAAGCCATGATATTATTTTCATTCCCTCAAGCACAGCATCTCAAGTAGGCATATTAGTAATTCATCTCAAGCATGCATGCCTAACCCAGTAAGTGTCACTGCTTCCATTAGGCAATTAGAATACCCACTTTACTTTGTGTGGGTTCAGTACTCAGAAGCAGCATTTTTCTATAAATAAGATTTTAACAACAGTCTGTCAGGTCTGTCAGGGAGAATTACATTATGGTAATTGAAATTATTAAGTTAGAATGCATAATTCTAATCTATCATAGATAAATAAACAGCTGTTTCTTATATCAGATCAGAGATATCTCTTTATTCATTAATACATAAATGCCTTTCCATCACATATGGATGCTTCAAAGGTGTGCAATAGTAAATTATTGTACTTGTTTATGTATTGCTAAATAAAAGTTTGTTTAAAGTATACAGCACTGTTACGTTACATGACATATATCTAATAATTTCATTTTTATCTCCCCCTTGTCTCTTGTTTTGGGATGGGGTTATAATTTATTAACAATCTGATGTTTGCAAAACTTGTTAATGTAAATTAATCATCAACAGCACAGAGAGGTAGACCGACCACTATGGCTCAGTCTGCCATACTACCACAAATGGCAGCACAGACACCCAGCACTACAGGGTCACAATCTGTTAGTGTTGCCTCCACAACCTCTGCCCTACCTACTCCAAGTACATCAGGTAGCTCTGACCCTGTTTCTGGTGCAGTGGTACCCTCCAGGAGCAGTAGTAGTGCAGATGGAGATTTTCTTACCCAGCAGGAGCTGACAGGGCTGGTAGAGGATATTATGCAGAAGGGCCTTGGTGCACCTACTGAAAGGGTTGAAAGGTGCTGTGTCACATTGCAAAGATGAAGCCATGTGTGGCGAGAACCCAGAAAGCTGCTGCAAGAGAGAGTGGTGACGGTTTTGTGTGTGAGACCTAGATGCTCACTGTTCTCACATTGAACATGGGAGTGTTGCCAATGTCCCCTACCTATCCTGGATCTTGGTGTCTGCCAACTTTTGTCTCCATCACTATCCCTGTTTGTGTTCTATATCCTGTATGTTTGATCATGCTTCCTAACCTATCTTACCTACCTGACCCTCTCATTCCTAAGCACCCTCCCCAATACACCCCCCCAAAAATATCTGAACACCCATTCCACAAAAAAATGATGTCCCATATATAGCTCTCCACTTCACCTATGTGTCAGCCTGACACAATTGATTTGGTCCAATTGGCCATGCAACATTATTTGTTTGTCACCCATTACTGGTGTGGTGACTCTGCAAAGTAATGAAATTGATTATAAAATTCTACAATGACATGAAGAAGTTGATAGCTATGGCACTACCTCGTGCCTGCAAATTGCTGTACTCTTTTCCTTGTGTGCAACCCTCTGCATTCAAATCCCATTTTCCCCAATATGCTATCCTACCCCTTCTCACATGTTTAATCTCACAAAAAATAGATTCACATGTAACACACATGGCCAGGGTTGTTACAGCACAGCAATGATGAATGACAGTGAACACTGTTTAACTTTTTACTGCAAAAGCAAATGATTTCAATTTTATCTGCAGTGGTCAGGTTTCTTCGATGCAAATATGCTTAAATCTGCTGCACTATGGGAACACAGAGTGAAGCTGTACTGTGAAACTATTAATGTAACATTTATTATGCTGCTGGATATGTTCAACTAGGCATTTCTATGTGGTGTGCTTTGATAATTACTATGTTTGTAGCCTGGTTTTATTTATTTATTTATGTTGCATGATGTCATGGGTTCGATTACAGAAGTATGCCAGTATATAACTTCATCACAGTTTATATTCCTATAACATATTGTATTGAACATGTCTGTATTTATCTACATATAACATATTTACTTAACATAACACTGGAATAGTGCAGCAAGACATCATTTTCAAAAACACTGCAGCCCCAACAGGGAGACTTAGTAAGTCAGCCTTATCCTGGTTAGGTATTCATGGTTATTGCACTCTCCCATCCCTTATTTGTACCTATAGCAATCACTATATTGTACAGACCAGGACAGATTAATGGTGACTTCATAAGTAAGACTAACACACTGTAGAGATGTTCCTACATGTATAAAAAACATATCTGTGCCACTTCTCTCTCTGCACCTGTCTCTAACTCTGTCTCTCTCTCTCTCTCTCTCTCTCTCTCTGTTGACCCCTCTTAATTCCTTACATTTCATTGTGTTTCAGTAGTGTTATATTAACGGTGGGAAGTAATAATTTATTTGTGACATGGTGAACCATTGCTTGACTGTATAGAAAAATTTTTCTCATAATGTCATTGGTTGTATTCCAGCCATCAGCTAGCTACTTGATAATGACTGCTTTTGGTTTGGCAATGTAGGTGTACCTGTTGGCTACATATTGTTGTGAGGCACTATTATCCTTCTTCATCAATAAATAATGTTGTTTCTGCCTCCACATCACCCTGAAGGTGTTATCTTCTCCCTTTTGTATCATTATTCTTTCTTCTCTTCATTTGAGCAATGTTTTGTGCTGGGCAACAAATGCAACTAATGCTAAATGTGAGTGCAATGCTTATAGCAATACATTTGAAATTGATTGCCTTCATTCGCATTCATTTTCATCACTTTGCACTGCTTTGTTAAGCTATGTTTGTTCAGTTTAATGCAAATTAAACAAGATGAAGACCCGGATGTACAGATTACAATGTTCAGTAGGGAAATAAAGATGATTACATACCATGAAATCCACCCTCAACTATTAACTTTCACACATATAAATTTCTACATATTGTGCTAAAATAGCACTCAGGTCTGAATTACTTAATAGCATGCTGAAAATGTTTGGTTACATATGGATGGCAACATGTGTCATTATGGTTTGTTTGAGTACTGTTTCAGTACATATTGAGTTACCCCTTTACTTAGTACATCATTACCCTGCTGCTACACTAATCTACCTGATACCTATTGTAAACATTGTCTTGTACAGACCTTTGCGTGGGAGTCAGCTCAGAGCAATGCAGAGTACTGCTATTTCCCATTTTAAGTTCAAAACTTCAGCATATGATTATGCATGCACTAACACTTTGCCATCAGTAGTGCAAATCTGCTTAGTGGCACTGCACTTAAAAAGTACATGAAAACAAGAGGGGAGTCAAGAACCATAGTTTTCTAGTGTACGCAGTTTTTATGTCTGTATTACTGTGGCCCCAAGATGAATATTCTTTCTTAAGGATGTTAATTCACCTAATGCATTTTGGTGAAGTAATGTGTCTGCTCTACAGGGTTTACATTTGCATCATGATACCATCTTGGTTAACGTATTCTCTCCACATCCATCACTGCCATTCTGTCTTCCACTGTCTTATGTCCAACTTCCATGTTTGTGCTACCAATGAACATAGTGCAAGTGGGAGACAATTCAAGTATGCAATCATTACAGCATGATGTCACAGGAATTTTTGATAATCTAGTGTTGTACGACAGTCAACATTTATGTCATTGTGTTATGTGGAATATGCCCCTTATGTGTACATTCTTTACATTGCATTTGTGTATGTGTGAGACCATGAATATCATTGAGAGGTGTATCCACTTCCTCTCAGAATAATACATTTAACTGTTTTCACAGTTTTCTTATCCCAAATTTTGCAGTAACATCCTCACTGAATCACATTGACAGGGACATCCTGACAAAAGAGCAATCTCTACCTTCAAAGTCAGACTTCTCCTGTGCTGCTTGCAAGTATTACAGTGGTCTCCTACTTGTGCAGCCTAGATAGTTAGGATGTTCAAATCCCAGCATAGACCTGTGTGTGAGAAAGAATATGTGCATCCCCTTCCCCTGAAAATAGCCCTTTTAACTGTTCTATCTCCTCCCATATTACAACCTTTAAGGGAACATCCTCTCTGAAACATGCTGATAAGGTAATCCTGACAAAAGTGCAATCTCTTCCATCACAGTCAGCCTTTACGTGTTGTTGTTGTTGTTTGTCTTTCAGCTTTTCCCGGTTAGGGGTCGCCACAGCAGAACTCTGGTCCACTAATGATTGGCAGTAGGTTTTTATGGTGCCGAGTTGCCAGCTCGACGCCCAACCTTCAATGAAGGCATGCCCATTCACGCATGTCTTTCCGAACAGCACTCGACAGCGGGGAGGACATGCAGACTCCACACAGAAGGCACTCCCCGCACACCAGCCAGGTGCTCGTAAATACTACAGTGCTGTCTAGAGTGCGTAACCTAAATAGGCAGGAGGTTCAACTCCCAGTGTACAAAGTGTGTGTGTGTGTGTGTGTGTGTGTGTGTGTGTGTGTGTGTGTGTGTGTGTGTGTGTGTGTGTGTGTGTGTGTGTGTGTGTGTGTGTGTGTGTGTGTGTGTGTGTGTGTGTGAGTCTGTATGTATCCTTTGGTTGTATATCCATTGCTCCTAAGAATGATGTATTTAAATGTTCTTACAGCTCTTTTATTCCTAGTTTTATAGTAACATCTTCTCTGAAATGCACTCATGAGGTTGACTGACAAAACTGTAACCTGTCCCTTAAAAGTAGGAGTTCTGATATTGTGCTTGTGACTAATACAGTGTTCTCTAGATTGTGTAAACTAAGTAAGAAAGTGGTTCAATACCCATTGTAGAAATCTAATGGGTGTGTTTGTCTATGTTTGTATATGAGACTCTGTGTATCGACTTTCCTGAGACAAACACATTTAAATGTTCTCACAGGTCCCCTATCCCTAATTTTGCAGTAACATCCACTCTGATACACACTGATGCAGTCATCTGGACAAAAGTGCCATCTCTTCCATAAACGTCAGACTTCTCCTGTGGTACTTGTGAGTATTACAGTGTTGTCTACATTGTGCAACCTAGATAGGTAGGAGAGTTAATACCTGTCATAGAAAACTTTTATGCCTGTGTGTAATGCTCATTGTTATCTCCATTTCCTTTGCAGAGAATGTATTTACATGTGTACTCAGCTCCCTTATAACAGCTTTTATGGACACATCCTGCATGAAACACATTGAGGTTATCCTGACAAAAAAGCAATTTCTTCCATGAAAATTAGACATCTCTTGTTGCAGTTTTGAGTATTACTTGTCTTCCAGATTGTGTAAACCTAGATAGGTAGGCATTTTGGTATCCATCATGGAAAACTTGCATGTGTATGTGTAATGCCTGTTGCTGTCTCCATTTCTCCTAGAGAGTATGTATTTAAATGTGTACACATATTCCTTATAACACCTTTTATGGACACATCCTTCATGAAACACACTGATGTGGTCATCCTGACTAAAAAAGCAATCTCTTCCATGGAAATCAGATTTCTCCTGTGGCACTTGTGGAGTATTACAGCCTTCTCCAGACGGTGTAAGTCTAGAGTGGTAAGAAGTTCAGTGCTCATTATGGAAAACATATATGTGTGTGTGTGTAATGTTTGTTGTTATCTCCAATTCTCCAATGTAAATGTGAATGCAGATTTCTTACAACAACTTTTACAGAAACATTCTGCATGAAGCACACTGATGAGCTCATCCTGACAAAAGTGCAATCTCTCCCATGACAGTCAGAAGTTTCCTCTGGTGCCTGCGATTAATACAGTGCTTTCTAGATTGTACAACGTAGAGAAGTAAGAAGATAAATATCCAACATGGTAGGATCATATGTATGTGTGTGTGGTTGTTAAGAGTTAGGAGAGCATGTGGCCATTCAACTTATAATCTGGATACAATTTTTAAACTCAGTGATGACTACACCATCCCCTAAAGCCACCTTTCACATCCACAATTCATTACTACACAATGGTGTAGCTATGTATACTGTTTGTAATGCAATGATTTCAAATTTCTGTGCATTATGTATGGGTAACTTTGCTTATTTAGGTAATACTTATGTCCAAAATTTTGATTTGTAATTTAATGCTAAAATAACAGTGTCATGGGTTGAAAGATAGGCAGTTAATGTTTATAGAGAGAAAGTGAAACAGACATTTGTTAATTGGGAAGGGGAGAGAACATTTCCATTTTCCAAATGTTAGGTTATTTTTGTATGGCATTATTGAGGACACATGACTACAGCATTGTATTATCTGCCTGCACCCCTGGTTCAGCACACTAATGATGCCATTGTTTTGCAAGTGAACTGAAGCTATTTGAATGTCTGACACCTCCTATGGTGCCGGCATGTCTGACACTATTCTCAATAATGTGCAAATAGCTATTTAGTATGTTTGACTACAGCAGTGCTTAACCTCTGCAAGTGTGGCTGCAAATGGAATCATGATTGTTTTACATACATATGTAGTGGCAAATTTTACAAGTCCTGATTGACGGTAGGACTACTGTTACCAGATAAATCTTGGCAATGCACTACTGATGTCAACCCTTGATAGATGCTATATGTGTCAATTGTGTTCACCATTCTCCCATGGTGCTGGCTGCTGATAATGTGCTGTATAGATTTTGTAAGTGGTTAGGTAGGTGGTTCAAGTCCATTGGCAGTTATTACCGTCATATAACATTGGCCACCTCACTACCACCTTCATGCATCCATCTAATTAAGGGATAGAATCACAGTAGCACTCTGTGGCATTAGCATATTACAGTATTACCAGGGAAAATAACATTTTGTCCACACAGTGGTTGCATACTGCTAAGACACCTGTAGGATGTCACATTTGGAGTGTACATTCTCTTGTATTACATGACTTTGATAAAGTGCTTTTTACATGGTGTAACTATATATCTAAGATACTGGAGTCCAGCTGTGGGTGTGTCCTTCACACTCATACTTTGTATATCTTTCTGCAAAGACATATATGATGCACAGCTCTACAGTGTTATTGTGCACCTCAGACATGCTTCACCATAAACATCCAGTTTATAAACAGTGATGATGTCATCTAGTTAACTGCGCTGTCTCAGTTTTACCTCACCATGGTTGTGTGGTGCTTGCATTTCAGGCACAGAAGTTTAGCTTCTGATATTGGGAAGTTACTTGAAATCCACCTATTAGTGCTCAGAGTGCATCCATCAGTGTTATTGTAACCGCACATGTCACTAACAGTGTTGTCATGCACACTGGCTTTGTCCACATAAAGATGTTGGTCCTGCTTACTAAGAGCAGTGACTGTTTGTCACATAGCAATGCATTTATTCAGGGAAATGATGGAATCGGCTTCCGTGTCTCTTATTTTACATATGTAGGAAGTGGTATCCTCTGATATGGGGAAATGAGACAGCATGCTGTTTGTTGATGATGTACTACAGCAATCACAGGCACACATATTCCTTGCAGAAAGTACACAATATCATGCCTTTAAATAACCATATATGTCACATTGGTAGCGACATTTCTACCGTGACGCATTCACCATGGAAAATATCCATGCTGTCAAATGCTCATGTGTTCAACATTAATTAAGGGATAGAATCACAGTAGCACTCTGTGGCAATAGCATATTACAGTATTACCAGGGAAAATAACATTTTGTCCACACAGTGGTTGTATACTGCTAAGACACCTGTAGGATGTCACATTTGGAGTGCACATTCTCTTGTATTACATGACTTAGATAGAGTGCTTTGTACATGGTGTAACTATATATCTAAGATACTGGAGTCCAGCTGTGGGTGTGTCCTTCACCCTCATACTTTGTATATCTTTCTGCAAAGACATATATGATGCACAGCTCTACAGTTTTATTGTGCACCTCAGACACGCTTCACCATAAACATCCAGTTTATAAACAGTGATGATGTCATCTAGTTAACTGCACTGTCTCAGTTTTACCTCAGCATGGTTGTGTGGTGCTTGCATTTCAGGCACAGAAGTTTAGCTTCTGATATTGGGAAGTTACTTGAAATCCACCTATTAGTGCTCAGAGTGCATCCATCAATGTTATTGTAACTGCACGTCACTAACAGTGTTGTCAGGCACACTGGCTTTGTACACATAAAGATGTTGGTCCTGCTTACTAAGAGCAGTGACTGTTTGTCACATAGCAATGCATTTATTCAGGGAACTGATGGAATCGGCTTCTGTGTCTCTTATTTTACATAGGTAGGAAGTGGTATCCTCTGATATGGGGAAATGAGACAGCATGCTGTTTGTTGATGATGTACTACAGCAATCACAGGCACACATATTCCTTGCAGAATGTACACAATATCATGCCTTTAAATAACCATATATGTCACATTGGTAGCGACATTTCTACCGTGATGCATTCACCATGGAAAATATCCATGCTGTCAAATGCAAATGTGTTCAACATTCACAGTCAGTGCCTGTTAGCATTGCTAGGCCTTATACTGTAATGCATGACCGACATGTACCACTGTGGTAATGTGTTCATTGATATTGTGATGGACAGCCACAATCCCTTTCATTCCAAATATTAGTTTATTAGACTTACAGATGATATAATAATTTAGCATAGGTCATTTATCATACTAGTTGTCCAACTTTTATTGTGGCACTTGTGGTTTATTCAGATGTCAGTACAGTTGCATCACTTCTGTTCAATTCCAGAAAGGGGAAACATTTTATAAATGTAATGCTGTTACAAGAAAAAAAATTATATCTAGTTATTGTTGTCCATCTTTATGTTGGATAATGATATACCATCACAGGTTATGAATGCATGGCATAGAAATGTTTATTTAGGGCATATCGTGTTGTGAGTCCTCATACGGCAGGTGCATTGAGTATTGGCATTTATAGCATACATATATAGATATACCTGTGTAAACATCTGGGGCAGTGTGTGTCTTACATGAAGGAGGCAAACAGTCATATTGCAATGCTCAGTGTAGTGTGGGTATTAACATGTGTACCTCGTGTCTGGCATTCTGACTAACTCTTGATTGTTCATATGATAGCCATACATCCTTTCTTGACACACACACATTCAATTCATTCATTTATGATAGCCTCCATTGCTATGTGATGTTGCACAGATAGTCAATACAGGAGTCTGGAAAATTCCTTGTATAATAAGCTGAGGTTTGACTCTGGTACCCCCTGTCTGGCAGACTTCAGTGGCTTACATATAGACACAAGCCAGTTTTTTTCATGCATTGTCATACCATGTAGGGTGTCAGTAAACCTTCCATGGTATGATAGTGCTGTTGACCTTCAGGGGTGTTCTTCCTTACTTGACTGGTGTACTTATGTTTGTGGAGCCCCTGATTGTTATGCATCTCTCTGATATTTTTTCAAGCATGTGTTCTAATATGAAATTATGCAATTTAATCTTAGGTCAGTCCTTGCTGATAAGCATTACCTATTCACAAGATAATTATACCCTGTATTGCATGTTGTCCTCTAGACATATGTTTAATACTGCCATTGTTTCCATAACAATATATGACTTACTGGCAGATATGTGATTCCACAAAATGTTTCTATTTTCTTTAATTGCTCCAAATCTTTTGGGTTTCTAATACCATGATAGGAAAGGACCCCATTCCTAAGTCAAAGTACAATTAAAGTTCATGAAATTCATTGCCTCAATCTTTGATGTCACCCAGAAGTGCTCTTCACAGCACCAGCAATGTGCCCAGTAGTGACTCCTTCTGCAATTCATACAGAGTTACATGTATTGGTAACATATCTAAATGTGATTGTAGAGTCTTTTTAATAAGACCCATTGCTCCTAGCACTACTGGAACTGTCTGGGTATCTTTCTTACACATTGTTCTCATTTCTGCCTGCAAATCCTGATATTTTATGACTTTCTGTCTCTCTCTATGCAAGACACTGTAATCACTGGGTGTGGCTATTTCAATGATCGATGCTACTTTTGTCTTCTTTTCATGGACCACTATATCTGGTTTTCTAGCATCATTTGAACTACTGGTAATGGGTGATTCCATTTTTTATGATGGTTTGTGGCTCATGTTTCCAGTGTTTTTCATTCACTTTAATACCAGTACAACAGTCTTGCCACATTATTATGCCTTTCAGCATACAGTCCTTCTGCCATTAGTAAGTGACAAACAGCAACGAGGTGTGTGACTGTTTCCAATTCGGTTTTACAAAACCTACATTTGTCTGTTTCTCCCACACATTCAATGGACTTTGTAAACTAATGTGTACATAGCCCACTATCTTGGGCCCCCAATATTAATCTTTGGTCTCTTGGTTTGAATTCACCTGTCCTATTGATGCAGATCAAAATGAGGTTCTTCCAGAAGTTTTCTATCAGTATGGAATGCAGGGTGACCATCAAGACATGTGATTAGTTCAATATTACAACACTTTCTATTGTATCGCCACTGTTGAGTTGTTGTTCTGTTACTGCTCCCTGTAATTCCATATGAGAATGTTCAGTATTAGTATGTCAGACATATTTGCAAATCAGCAAAGGCAACACTGGACTCCTGACAAGTCATCCTCTCAGTCTTGACATTTGTAGCTTATGTATGTATTTGTTATCAGTTTGCCATGTATCATTTACATAAACATACAACATTTACTTAACTATTGCATGATCATTGGTGATGAACCCCTTTTGTATTGGTACCACTGTCATTTCTTTGCACAGACAAGTCCATTTCTGAGTTGCCTGACACTACAGCTGCAATCTCCTTTTGTTCTTGTGTATATATGGTGAGATGAATATTACATAGGTACTGTCAGCTTTCTTTCATCAATTCCCTGTATATACACCCTTATATGCTATGAATGCATTCTATTAATTTACCCCATAGTATATTATTCATCCTTGAAAACTGTTATAGGAAGTCAACCATTTACTTAACATGCATATCACATCTATATTGCCTTTGTTACAATGCAACTTAATGTCCCTATCAACATCCTTTCTCTGCATGTCTATTATTATTTATGTGCATACCTGCAGGATTGACATTACCAGTAATTAATTTTACATCAATCGTGCAGGTTTTATGTTTGTAATACTTCTTATACATTTTCATCACCTTTGCCTGCAAGATATAAGTACACTTTAAATATTTCCACTCTACAAAATTACTATGTTCTTGTATCACATTTTTGGGTATCAGTTCCCCCATTTCACTTGCCCTTGTTCTATATTGTGTCCCTATACTTGCCCTTAATATATGTGGGTTACACTGCATACTCATAAGTGAGTACTGCCTATATGTGATCCGTTTTGTTTACATTGCATGCTGCTGCATACAAGTACCTTTTCATGACTATGAACACTATTTCTGGCCATGGAAAGGTGCTTGCATCCATGTAGGCATGATGAAGAGCATGTATATTCAAATAGCACTGCTGCTTATTGAGCTAGCAAGCTTACTTTGTGCAGGTGCAGTGCAGTGCTTGCATGATTGTTAATGAACCCCAGAGCTCGTTAACAAATCACTATCTTAATAATTAAATAAACAAACAAACAAACCATCAATCAACTCAATAAATGTGTGTTAACCAAAATCTTGATATCAGGTTCCACATATAATGAGTTATCTGTTTCTCAGAGCCTTTGGCATTTCTATTTCATCCAATACGATACAGAGGAAATCAAATTTTACTGACTCAATTTAAAAGATTAATTATTACATTTATATAGAGAGGAGCTACACCAGGTATTCTATGGCAAGCACCAGTGACTTCCATAGACATGGGGGTCTATCATTACCTGATATACATACCTATTGTTATTTTATGCACTTATGTTACTTTAATAAAGTTGCAACATGATTCTAAGCTAATTCAACTAAAATACAAGAGTATTGTTATTTTCCTGTTATGGTCCAATACTTAAATAATTGGCTTCCAAGGCTCTCGATTCTAAGTTACAAACCGATTTTTCCCCATATTTAAATCAAGTGATACCTCTGTTTAGGAAAGCACATAATCCTTAGGCTAACCATTTAATATTACATTGTTAAGAAGTTTTAAAAGGTATGTTTAATCATACTGAAAATATATCATTGAAAGGTTATTGTGAAGATAAGGATTTTAAACATCCAGCTTTTGATTCTTATTATAATAGTTTTAAGAAGATGTATAATTAGGGATTAAATAAAAACATAGACTATTAGGGTAAAGAGGAAAATCCCATTACTTTATTAATATCAAATGTGTATGGAGGATATTAAGATCTTTCCAGCTAAGCAAAAACATTTAAAACCATTACTAAAAATAATTGGTATAAAATTGGAAATAATTTAACAATAATCATATATTGATAAGAAATAGATCCATTCAAATTAAATTTCTTTATGGGATTCAGTTTACCTCAAACAGACTTTGTTTAGCATACTTTCTAGTAAAACCTAATTACTGGCATCAAGGTTTTGAACCATCTGATTCCTGTCACTGTTGATGGTTATTTACTCAAATACAGGATTATTATAGAATCATACTTTCATTTTTAAAATGTGATATTGATTTGTTTTGCTCCAGAAATGTTCTTGTTTGATCCAAATAGTATATCAGATCAAAGTTCTGCTTAGCGTCAGTGGTAATGAAAGGAATGGTTTTAGACTACTGGAGTACAGTTCACATGTTATAATTTTTGGAGCAAAAGTGTGGAATCTATTTTTAAATTATGTATCAGTAAGTTCTTTTCTTTTTCTTAATTTTTTTCTTTATAATTGCATACTTATATAAGATGATTTTATTTTCTTTTTTATACTGTTAATCAATTTTGGTACTTAATAAAATAAATACAAAAAATTAATGACTCAAAAACATTTATTTAAGTCAAAGAAAACAGATATCCGATTTTGAAAGTTTGTCTTTTCCTAAATTCTAAACAATATCATAAGAGCCATTAGTTTTTTCTGCTATTCTGCCCTTAATAAAGCTTCTTGTCTTCCCCATTTCAACAGTAACATCAGAATGACATTCTCCAGCCTCTTTGAATAAACTCTAGCCAGCGTGCTTTTTAACTGCATTAAATAGGGACATTGACTCATAATTGCTTGCATTACTTCTGTACTAATACACTTTAGGGCTACCTACGTGGATCTTGTGAAAGAGGCCAGGAGCTTCTAACCTTACATTGATTCATTAAACAGATCGTTTAGCCTAGATGCTATTCAGCCACTGCACTGTACAAAATTTCTCGAGAAGACCATGTTCTGTTATGGCTTTCATCTCATGTCTTACTAGTAGTGACTAATTAGTTCTTCCATTATGAAATATTCTGTCAATAGTTATCCTATCAGATGTAGAAATTTGTACCCAAGAAAGGGTAGTTCCTTCTTTGTCTTTTTGGATGTAATCTCCAACTTGGTTAGTCTAGATGCATGAAAAATGCAGAAGAATTATTTTAATGAATTTCATTGTGCCCTGGTTATCCTAAAATTTCCACATCCATGACTTTTTAATTCAGACTTCTAGATTCACCTGACATCTTTTTAAACTTCCACATCATGTCTTTGTTTGCACATTCCCATTTAGGTTATCAAAAATCGCACCAAACCTCTACTATCACATATTCCATATCTATAATTTGTGCATATTAACCTATTGTTTCAGGACTTTAGCTAATCAAAACTGGTCCTATGTATTTTATTTCCTTATTTTTGATGCTCTGTGTCTTCTTATTACCAGCCTTGTAACCTTGTGTTTCTTTCTCCAGTCCAACAAACCTCTATGGAAATAGATCTCCCTAAGTGCAAGTCTTTCAGAAACCTACCAGATAGCGCCTTTCATTCCCCCTTGAGTTTACATGTAGTACTGAGCATTTAGTCCTATACCCCTCTTTGCCACATGCATTCCTGAAATCTGCACCAAGCTTTTTCAGTATTAACCTCCCAACATCAGTCAGTCGAAGACATATATATATATATATATATATATATATATATATATATATATATATATATATATATATATATATATATATATATATATATATATATATATATATATATATATATTCAGACCTGTTATCATTTTAAGAAATATACTAGGCTAATGGCCACTAGGGGCCTTATAAACCTAGCTATGCAACCCTAATCTGACCCACAAATTTACTTTATATAGGGGGTGATTTATGACTGCAGCTGTCCATCAAAGGCAGAGGTGCCACACCAGGGATGAATGTCCAATTATCCATCCATTTGTTCAAGGTTTACTTAAATAGTGAGAGGGAGAAACTCCGCTAAACATGGATGGGGAGCCTGTTCCAGAGAATCTGAATTCTCTGAGAAACATACTTGCCTCTCCAGCATGTCTTATTTATGTCACAAGCAAAATGTATGTCTTTTAATCCAGTAGTTCTGATGTTGTTTGTTTTGTGGATGTGCTAATGTTTCAACAAGATTTTGTCAAGGTATGACTTTTATGTCAGGAAAAGATCACCTCTCAGAAATCCATATGATACAGAGTAAATAGATAGGGTTTTAGGTGATCAGTGTAGGACATTGTGTTTTCTCCCTGTATTCTTGTTTGTAAGGAACCTTTGTGGACATTCCAGTAGCTGCAATGTATCTGGTCAGATTCATACCAAAGGGGGCATTATACTACCTGCGATGGGTCTGATGAGGGCCGCGTACAGTGGTATGATAACATCTCTGGATCTAGATGTCATGCCCTTACTTATAAGTTGAACAACAAAGAAAGATTTTCTTACTACCTTGGACACATGTTGCTTAAAGGCTAGGTTACTATCCGATCCCTGACTAGTGAATCAACTTTTAGGGGTGTTTTATTGATGGCATAGTTACCCGGAGTAGCTGACTTCCCAAAAGCTGCTATACTGCATTTCTTAGTATTGAGTTTTAAGCCATGGCTTTGGCATAAAACATTTGTCTGTGTTAAACATTCTTGAAGGGTGTTATCATCTTGGAGGGATTCAATGAGTGCTCTAATTTGCAGTCATCTGCAACTTGGTTAGCCAAAGGCCTTTGACACTGGCTTTGACATCCTTGAAGTACGTGCCAAAGAAGAGTGGGCCTAGCACAGTGACCTGGTGAGCTCCACTGGTGACTGGCCTCTTTGTGGAAGTGGCCTCACTGATTCTAACCACCTGGGTCCTATCAGTGAGCCAGCTAGCTATCCCATGTGTTATAAAGGGGTTTATACCTAGTTTCATAAGTTTGTTGACAAATGCCTGAGTGGGGTATAATAACAAATGATTTATCCAGATCTAAGAAGGCAGTATACATCATTTCCCCTCATACATTAATTTAGTAACCTTTTCAAAGAAGTCCACCAGATTCATTAAGCATGGCCTTCCTCTGCAAAAGCCAGTCTGGGATGTATTCAGTTTCTGGAGGTCTCCTATGTTCTTGCTGATTATTTCTATGATAATGCTTTCCATGGTATTGCAAATAAGACTAATCAGGCTAATGGGTCTGTAGTTTCCAGGATCTGCTGAAGGTCCTCTCTTATGAAAGGGCATGACTTTCATACTCCTCCATGCATGAGGCACAATGCCTATTTTAAGACTATACTTAAATATTGAATCCAGGGGTCCTGATAAGTCATATTTTGGACTATTCAGGAGGCATCCTGGGATGTTGTTGAGGCCCATTGAGGCAGTCTTCTTCGTTTTAGCAAGTGTAGTCAATACATGCTTATTCCTAGTTATAGTTGGAGGGGTTATGTGTGCCGGTATGTTTGGGGATGCTTGAGGGTGAGAAGGAGGTAAAGTCAGGCTTAGAGAATGGGGCACCATTATTCACCAGTTCAACACATTGCTGTTTGCTGCCCTTGAGGTTTCTAACATAGCTAAAAAGGCCTTATGGAAGGCTATCTAACTTCAAAATTGGCTTTGCTTGACCTAAATAGCACCCTTAGCTGCCTATTTAATTTGATGAGAGAGGTTTTATTTTTATGGGAATTACCCTTCCTGATTTTTGCCATATTTTTTTCCTTTTGTTGTATATCCTGTCTAATTTTGGGTGCCACCAGGGTGGTTTGTTTTGGGGCCTCGTCCTGTGCTTTCGTCTGATAGGTACAGCAGCCTCTATTTAGCCATTGATGTGGTTGTAGGGTTTCTGTGAGAAATTCATCATGGGCTGCTGTGTTCGTGAGGTTTGAAGGGTCATTGAATTTTGATAAACCATCACTTAATAAAATGTAATTTGCTGTGGACTAGTTCCAAAGTGTTATTTGTTTTAATGGAATTATGGAGTTGATTTTAATTATGAAGGAGACAGCTTTATGGTCGAACCTTACCAGGGTAGACGAGATGTTGAGAGGGTGCATTGTTCTCCTATATTTGTGAGCAAGAGGTTCGATATGTTGGAGCATCTAGTGTGTGTATTCAAGGTCAATGATGTGCATGTTTACAAAGTCCCAGAATCTTTGTGCCTGTAGATTTGAGATCATGTAGAATTCCCAGTAAATAGATGGGCAATTATAGTCTCCCTTGAGTAGGGTGTTAGGTCCAAGTATGCATTTTGAGTAACTTGGGACATAGAAGTTGACCTGTAATTGGCTAGGATATGTAACAGAATTTTGTCTATAGTTATCTGCATGTGCTGGAACTCCAGCACATCATCCTGTCTGACCACCATAGACATATGCTTGTTATTGATATATACTGAAACACATCTATCTTTAGCCCTTGTCTATGCAGCTATTTGTCTAAAAGGGTGGGAGACTCTGAAACTTTGCACTGCAGGGGTACTCTCTGCTGCTTTAGACCATGTATCTGTAACTGTACAGATGTCTATATTATTGAGTGTGAGGGGGCTTGGAGGAAGTGTAATGTTTTATTTAGGGTCCTGGCATTGAGCAGTAAGATCTTGAGGGTCAGCTAAGTAGATTTTGCTGTGTTGCTAGATTTGTCAATTAGGGATTGCCTAGAAAAGGCAGTATGGGTGGATAAAGTTTTAGTGAGTATTCAAAAGCGTAGAAGGGAAGGTACAGGCCATCCATGACAAAGCAATGTGGCATTTTAACCATGTTCTACCAAGATGACAAATATTGGATGCCCTCAGAAAGGAGCTAGTTGTTGAAATAAATAATTTTTCCTCATATTTTGGCATCATCCTCAGTGATGGTAATATGTGCTCAAAGCTAGGCTTATTCCAGCCTGAAATGCATAGTCTGAAAGCTCCATAATGTCTCTCTTCATATAGCCCAGGGAGGTACAGCTCAGGTTATTTACACCTTCATGGACTGTGATGGACTCATACTACTACCTGCGGTGTAATAACTTGAGTATATGTGTGATTTGGCAGATACTGACTCCATATAAGCAATTAAGTTTTCTTCTTCTTCATCCTGATTAGAGGGACAACAGTATATCTTACAATGGAGTCCCCTATGACAGTCCTGGCAAGGGTGTAAGTTTGCCTAAGGAGCTTAATGTTTGGGGCTACAGTAAGGATGACAGTATGTATGGTGTTAGGTGGTGATTTTTTCTGAGTGCCTTTGGGCTTGCTGAAAAATAACTTTGACAGATGGCAGTCTAGGTGATCTTTGTTGTTTAGGAAGTTTGCTTTTAAGTACCTCAGCATACGTTAGTCTACATCGTTGTGTACTTTATGAGGTGTGCGTTATGTGCATGATTTCAATAACCAGATGTTCACTTGTATATGAGAGTTTAGCCTCTTGTGCAATTGTGTAAGCATACCACTCCCATACTTTGTCTGCTTCTTTAAAGATTAAGTGGTTCTTGGTAACCATGAGACAATTGTTACATTGTCTCAAGATGCCCTTTTCCACAAAGCTGGTTACAGAGCAGTTCAGAAACTGCATGTTGCTGTCCAGTCCTTTGATTGGTGAGCTACAAGTGGGGTGGTATATTGGGGTTAGAATACTATTAAGGGTGCATTATTGGGGCAGATTATGCTAGACAGCACTAAATTTTGCTAACTCAGGTTTACAAAATATTGAATTCTAACAATTTTGTAGGTATTTCCACTTAATGCCCAACTAGCTGCTCTAAGCTTGTCATCTAGCAAGGCATTTGTTGTATATTGCTGTTTTTCAGGCAGGGGCAGCTCGTGGCATCGGGCTGCCGGACTGCAGCCCCCTCAAAATAAAAAATAGAAAGAAAAATGAAAAATAAAAAAAAAAATATTTTTTGAAATTCGCGGACTTCGCGCATGAGCAGTAGTCCCGACTACTGTCGGTCTATGCGCATGCTCAAGGCAGTCCGGCAGTCCCCATAGGGGGACACAAGGAGACGTCTGTGCACTTTTACAGTGCACAGACTCGCCAGGATTATGGGTCGCGTCCGGACTGCAAGAGCAGCAGCAGGACTCGGGAAGGAGCATTAGGATCTCGTCGGGCAGGAGCATTAGGATCTCGCGGGTCTTTCAGTATTGCGCGGGAAGGATGTACGTTAGCTGGATATATTCAGGTAAGGTGCTTTTTAATTTACAATGTTTATTTGTGTGTGCATGGTGCTTTTTTCCTTTAATTTACAATGTTTATTTGTGTGTGTATGGTGCATTTTACCTTTATTTAATTGCTTTTTACCTTACTGGAGTTTGTGTATGGTGCTTATGCTTTACTGGAGTTTGTGTATGGTGCTTATGCTTTACTGGAGTTTGTGTATGGTGCTTATGCTTTACTGGGGGGGTGTGAAAATGCCCCAGGTGCTTATGGTGGTGTGGTAGGGAATACCTCAGGCTTGAACCCTGTACCCTGTATGCAGGTGTTAAAGACTTGAGTTCCCTACCCACCACCGTTTGTAAAGAAATTTCAGATTTTTGCCTCATATTCGATCTGATCTGTTCCTCATAATATCTGTGGTTTGTAAATGTTGCAATGCTTGATATTTGATGGTGTAGTAGTAGCATTGTTGCCTCACAGCTGCAGGTTCTTGGACTTGATTCTTGGCTGGGGTTCCTTCTTTGTGGGGTCTGTATCGTCTCCCTGTGTTTGTGTGGGTTTGCTTTTGTGTCCTCCCATGTTACAAAGACATGTCTGCATTATTTCTTCCTGGGCCTCTGCTGAAAATTGTTTATTTGTTCCAAGTCAGACTGTCCTGATTAAAAAATGTTAAATAAAATTGACAGGCATTTGAATTTCAGACTTAAGGGTTTCTGAATGTTTAATTCCTTGCATATTTGATGGTGCAGTGGTAGTATTGTTGCCTCACAGCTATAGGTTTTCTGGTTTGATTCTTGGTTGGGGTGGAGTCTGCATCTCCTCCATGTGTTTGTGTGGATTTGCTCTGGTGCCCTGCCATTTTACAAAGACGTGTCTGCAGTTTTAATCCCTGCTGAAAATTGGTTTTGTTCTGTCCGCAGTAAAATTGACAGGCATTTGAATTTCAGACTTCAGGTTTCTGAATGTTTAATTCCTTGCATAATTGATGGTGCGGTGGTAGTATTGTTGCCTCACAGCTATAGGTTTTTCTGGTTTGATTCTTGGTTGGGGTGGCTTCTGTGTGGAGTCTGCATCTCCTGCCTGTGTTTGTGTGGATTTGCTCTAGTGCCCTGCCATTTTACAAAGGTGTGTCTGCAGTTTTAATCCCTGCGTCTCTGCTGAAAATTGTTTTTGTTCTGTCCGCAGTAAAATTGACCGGCATTTGAATTTCCAACTTCATGTTCTTCAGAATACATAGTAGCACAACCTTTTTTTTAGCAATTTTCGAAGTTTATAAGATGAATATTTTAAATTTGTCCCTATTTTTGGGACTGTATTCCCCCATTATTGGCTTCATCCAGGTTTTTGTGCTAAGGTTGACAGCTATGGCAAGAACTGAATTCACTGAATATGTTTGAGGGCTGTATTCCCTCATTACTGGGTTTGTCCAGGTGTTTTGTACTAAGAGGTTGACAGCTATGGTGAGAACTGAATTCACTAAATGATAGCCATTTAAGTTTCAGTCTTCCTCTCTTTTACAAAGCAGCTGATGTGGCGTAGTGGTATGTTACTCTGACTGTTTTTGCTCAGGGACCTTGGCAGTAAAATATATGGTGGCAACACAACATTTTATTCTAGCAACTTTCCAAGATTATACAAGCAATGTTTAATGTGTCCCTGTTTTTGGGCTTTTGACCCCCCCCCCAATACATTTTGGCTTTTTCCAGTTTTCTTGAGCTGTGAAGTTGAGATGCAGTTGAGTATTGAGTAGATTTTACAAGGAACCGAGAGCTGCAGGGGAATAGAAGTTTAGTGCTTTGCCAAGTTAATACTATAGCACAACAGGCTGTGTACTTGCTTTTGATGCAGAAGGTTGTGGGTTCTACTCCCACAACGGGTAGATGCTGCCGTACTGAGAATGTTCTCTTTGGTGAAGATGCTAACTATGAGTTCGTTATCAGTTTGCCATCCATTTCCTCTTGCAATATTATTACTAGCTTATCATTTTTTAATGTAATATAGGCAATTTATTCCTGAGGGGCAACAGACACTTTATTTTTCGATGAAACCATGAAATATAAAGGTGATTGCTAGCAGCAACCGCTTCATTAGTTACAGATTTCTTTAATGTGGAATTATTTAGATGACTGACTTCAGAGATTGTGCATATTTACTGATAATGGACTGTAGAATTGTGCATATTTACTGATAAAGGTGGACTGTAGAATTGTGCATATTTACTGATAATGGTGGACTGTGGAATTGTGCATATTTACTGATAATGGTGGACTGTGGAATTGTGCATATTTACTAATAATGGTGGACTGTAGAATTGTGTATATTTACTAATAATGGTGGACTGTGGAAGTCTGAGTAGACTTTTTTATGATAAATGTTCTCAACTGGGCAGTTTTGCCATTATGGGTGCATATGGTTTGTTTCATTGCTTACTGGAAAAAATGTTCAAAACAAATTTAAAACACCCTGTAACAAGTGTACTGTATTGTACAAGGAATATAATTTTAGTACAATGAGGAAGGTGTATCAAAGAGCACATGTATGTTTCATATGCAAGGAGCCTATGATTCGAAAACAGCCCAAAATTAATCTTTATCTGCCACTGGCAAAATGTATTTTCTTTGAATGTGGGTTTCAATGCTGTTTCAATGAATGTGAGTTTCAAGGGAAGAGAAGTTTTAATGCTAAGTTTTCATTGTGAGACTGCATTGCTTTGTTTAACAGATGACTTAGTGTTTGTGCTGTAAAATACAAAATAAAACTTTCAAATGAAGTCCAACTCATCATAGAAGTAAAGCAGTATGCACATTAGTGTTTATGGTGAATGGAGTGAAATAGCCAAGTATAATGGTTCATTGGAATGGCTGCAGAGGCTCCATTCTACCATTATTTTGTCAGGGGGGGGAAGGGCAGCAAACTCAGTCAGGCCCAGCTGAACTATACCTCCCAACTGTCCAGATTTTCAAAGAATGAATAGATTTTTGCTTCTTATTTTTGGTTTGTTGTTCATAAAATTTGTAGTTTTAATTCCTAAATGATTTGCCAGAAGTCACTCTAAGTTTCAGACTTCATAACCTTCAAAAAATGCATGTTAAAGTAAGAGCTGTTCTATCAACTGTCTCAATTTATACAAGAGCAATTTTTAGTACTGTTTATATGTGCCCCCAATATATTTGGCCTTGTTCAGATTTACTGCATTAACAGGTTGAGAGGTACATGCAAATAAATTGCTTTATAGAATTAGGCATAGCCAACCTCTCAACTGTCCCCAATTTTTGGCTCAAAATGTTGCTCTTCCCCCTTATAATCCCTCCATAAAATAGCAATTTTGGAAGAAAACATGGAGGGTTTACAATTAAGAAATAACTGTAATAATCAAAGTTATAGATTACTTGAAATGCATGTAGATTCTTTTATATTTTGTCAGCTGCTCAAGGTAGCAGTACTAATATTAAAGTGTCCCTTCTTTGACAGGTAGCAGCTGTATTGTGTGTCTATTTTGTATTTTTGCATCATGTTTTTGTCCATTTTTCATAAAATTGTGTTTTTTGGCAAATTAGTGACATCACTAAAGACTGAAGTTAGAAAATGACAAACATTTGAGTTTCAGATTTTATACCCTTCAGAAAATTCATACTAATGCAAGACCTATTCTATTATCTTTCTAAGTTTATTAGAGCAATATTTAAAAATTGTCCTTATTGTTGGGCCTTTGTCCCACTTCTGTGTATGGCTTTGTCCAGATTTCTTGCTCTTGAGGTTGAGAGGTATGACAAATGTGTCAGGGCCATCACAGTCAGCCAGAGAGATTTTAAATTGTGACATGCTTGTTGCACCCCACTCCCCCATGTAGTGACTCTGGATGTGTCCAAGCAAGGCAAGGAGTAGTTGTATCTACCTTGGATGGGGAGGACACACTGCATAAGTACTACAGTGGCTTTTCATCTGTCCTTGATTTTGCAGAATGGTCTGGTTTCTGTCATATTTTTGTACTGTTGATTTATGCTTATTACTCAAAGTGCCTGTTGCTCTGTGTTTTTAAGTAGCAATGCTTTAATGACCATAAGGTAAGCTTGTCTGAGATCGTAAGATGCAAGTAAGCTTTAATAAGCATACTGTTAAAGAATTGCCAACACTGAAAGCCTTTCTGTTGCTGCCATGCAGAGAATACTTGACTAGATAATGTATAAGCCTTGGGTATTAAAGGACAGGATTCCATTATTTTAAAAAGCTCATTACACTTGTTGGAGACTTCCAGTCATCTCTACAGACTTTACCCATAAACTAAACAGAATGCCAATCATGTGTGGTCCATAACCTGTACAGTAATCCTTTAAGCAATGTATCTTGAGCTTGTTTCTTGTTTGCTTTTCATTTTTTGCTTTTATCATGTTTTCCCCATGAAACAAGTTGTCAGGCAGCAGGTCTTTTTTGGATAAGAAACATTTTTACAAGTGGGGGCATCAGATAGATTTCTACTTTCAGCATGTTACTTGGTACTTTAATAAAGCTGAATATATTATAATTAGGACTGCAGTGCAAGGAGAAGTGGTTTGAGTTGAGTGCTTCTGGTTTTTCTTATACTTGATTTTGACTGGCATTCCAGTAATGTATTTAAAAAGTAATTTATTTTTTCATGCCTCACAACCTTTTGTTTCCATCTAGATATTAAGTAAGCTGTCATGCAGCCAATGCATTGAAATATTTTTATTCTTCTACACTTATTTTTGTCTTGATTGGACTTTCATAATGATGGTTTGCCACCCAGGGCAGCGTATTTAATTAAAGTTAGTTTTTTGTTTTTTTGTGCATAGCTCCTCCCCTTTCTGGTTGACCACACCTCCTCCCCTTGACCCCACCCATTCAGCTGTCTCCTGCAGCCCCCCTGTGATTTGAAGTCACCAGCCGCCACTGTTTTCAGGGCACAGTTTTAGGGATTGTTTTAAAGGAAAATTTGCTTTTTAGGTATTTGCTACTGTTCAGGGCACTACTAACCCATGCAAATCCTCAAAACTGAAAGGAGCAGAGAAAAACAAAATAGAAAACTAACTAATGTGCCCTTTGGGCAATAAAACAACTACGCTATTGCCCTTTTGTATATTTCTCAAGTTAGATTGACCAGGCAAATATCTCCTGTCAAAAGATGAATACACTTGGTTCTCCTAATATAAAACCACAGTAGAAGACAGCCACGAGTGCAATGTTACCACAAACGAATTAAACAGCTAGCTGGAAATCCCTTGCTGATTGAGATTTCAAGACAGTCTTACAGCAGTATCAGAGAGAGGAAGAGTAATTTGTTTTACAAAAAATACAGTGAATACACACATAAAAGCAAGAAATGGTAGTGATCACTCAAAATAACTTAAGTAGGTGCAATTTAGCAATCAAAATAACTTAGCTGTGCGTGGATGAACTAGACACAAGTAAAACACTTTTGGAACACAGGCTATGGTGACAAGCTTTACTGAGTTCTGGGAAAATGAGCAGAAGAGAATATGTAAAGGAGGTTTACTCAAGTGCATTACTGGTTTTCTGAATGGACATTCAGTACCATGGATCTATGGAAAACAATGGGTGGAAGGAGTACTTGCACAACATACAATAACAATGTTCATAGGTTCATAGGTTGGTACTAGGCTATCAGTCCTAGGGCCTATACAAGCCTAGCCATAACAATTCCCTGGCTATTTCTTCCCACATTATTTACTTTCCTGGACCCCTGTCTAGCTGGGTGACTGACGTGATCCCTGGGGTGAATTTCCTTTCTCCTATCCAATTGTCAAGGTTCCTCTTGAAGAGGTCCAAAGAGGCACTCTGCTTGACATGTATGGGCAATCTATTCCAGAGTCTGGGGAGTCTCTGGGTCAGGAACCTATCCCTCCAGCATGTTTTGTTTATTGTGATGACAAGGTTTAGATCCCTGGAGCATGTAGCTCTGAGGGATTGGGATTTCTTTAAGTGTAGCATGTCCAACAGCTCTGGGATTGACATGGCCTTGTATGTTAAGCAGAGATCGCCTCTGAGTAGATGATATGTGACAGAGTATAGCTGGAGTTTTTTAAGGCAGTCAGCATAGGGCATCTGCTTTAGGCCTGTGATTCTTTTAGTGAGGTATTTCTGAGGCCTTTCCAGTTGTTGCAGATGTCTTGAGAGGTACATACCAAATGGGGCATTGTATTCTATAATGGGTCTAATGAGGTTTGAGTACAGTGGGACAATGACCTCCTTTTTTCTGGATGAAAAGCCCTTTGTGATGAGGTGTGCCACATAGAAGGATTTCCTGACTGTTGTGGCGATGTGGTTATTGAAGGTGAGACCACTGTCCACCTGTGTCCCTAAGTCTCTTATCACACTTTCTGTGTTTAGTGTACTGCCACCTATATGGTAATTCATGGATACATGTTTTTTCCCAAAGGGGATAACAATACATTTCTCGGCATTGAGCTTGAGCCCATGGCTCTGGCACCAAGCATCTGTTTCTGTAAGGCCCTTTTGTAGAGTATCCACATCATTTGGGGATTCAATAATGGCTCCCAGTTTGCAGTCATCTCAAACTTTGTTAGCCAGAGTCCCTTAGTGTTGACCTGTACTTCAGAGAAGTAGATGCCAAACAAGAGCGGCCTCAGGACTGAACCCTGAGGTACTCCACTTGTCACTTGTCTGGAGCAGGATTTGGAGTCGGCTACTTTTACAGTGTGGGTTCTATCAGTAAGCCATTTAACAACCCATTGGGTGACATAGTGATTAATGCCCAACTTAGTAAGTTTATCTATGATTCCAGAGTGGGGGATGGTGTCAAAGGCCTTAGCAAGGTCTAGATAGGCTGTGTGGACCACCTTACCCTTGTCCATGGCTCTGGAGACTGATTCAAAGAAGTCAATCAGGTTCAGGAGACAAGATCGGCCATTCACAAACCCAAACTGGGTGGGGTCCAGTGTTTGAAGGTTGCCAATGTTTTTGTTTATAAGTTCCATGATAATACGCTCCATGGCCTTGCAGATAAGGCTTGTCAGACTGATGAGATGGTAGTTTCCGGGATCCAAGGTGGATCCCCCCTTGTGGATTGGGATAACTGTAGCTCTGCGCCACTCAGTGGGCATGAAACCTGAGGTGAGGCTATGATTAAACATGATACTTAGGTTGGGTGCCAGTTCATATTGTAGTTCATGTAGTACACAGCCCGGGATGTCATCTGGTCCCATGGATGCTGTATTCTTGGCTTTAGAGAGTGCGTTTTGTATCTGTGTGGCCATTATTACTGGAATTTGGCAATCTTCCGGTATTGAGATGGGCCATTTAGGGGGTGAGAGGGGGGTGAAGTTGGCACTGAATCGATCTGCCAGGATATTGGCAATATCCTTCGGATCAGTATATTTAATGCCATTCTGTTTTAGCTCAGATCTGCTCTGAGCATTGCCATTTAGATTCTTGACATAGTTATAGAATGCTTTGTGGTTGTCTTTGGAATCTTTGGCAATTTTATTTTCGTAACTAGCTTTGAAGGATTTTATGAGGCATCTCAGTTTCTTACTGAGGCTAGTAAGGGAGTTTTTTGCATCCTGGGATTTTCCTCTTTTCTGCAAAAGTTTCTTCCTTTTGTTGTAAAGTTTGTTTATGGCAGGGGACCACCAGATTGGCTTCCTTTTTTGGATGAGAGCATTTTGGTTCTATTTGGGATGGCAAGATTCATGCATGAGTGGATGTGCTCGTACAGTGCCTTAGTGTAGGATTCAGCAGTTGAACTTTCAGTTCCCGTCTGCATGGGTGTCATGAAGTTTGTCACTTCTGACTTGAGTAGCATGAAGTTGGCTTTGGAGAAGTTTTTATGGTGGTTTCTTTACTGGGGGTGGGATGTGGATGTTAAGGGTGATTAGCTTATGGTCAGACCTGACTAACGAGGGGGTGACCATAGGTATGGAGCATTGATTTCCCATGTTGGTAATGACCAGGTCTAGGATATTGGAGCCCCTGGTGGGACTATGGATTAGTTGATCCAGGGCGTTGGAATTTATGAATTCCAAGAACCATTGCGCAAAGGTGTTGGGACATGAGTAGTTTTCCCAGTTAATGGCAGGGTAGTTAAAATCACCCAGTATTAGGGTGTTTGGTTCTATCTTAATATTTTCCAGTATGTTTAGAAAGGTGTAGTGAGAATCTTGGGGTATGGTGGGGGATCTGTAGCAAGCTACAATTTGGATTGCAGTCATACCTAGTGTTAGTTGCACTTGGAGAATTTCAGACACATTGTGTTGGCCAACTAGTCTGGTGGTGTGAATATCCTTGGTGAATATTGACACTCCTCCACCTTTAGTGTTTCGGTCCTGGTTTGGTGGCCGAAAAGTGTGGTAAGAGTTGTAGCCTGGTATTGCAGGGGTGCTCTCTGGAACCTTGAACCAGGTCTCAGTTGAAGGGAGAGACTTTGCAAGTCAGATTACAATGGGGGGCAGAGGCACAGTCCTATAACACTTTAGGAGAGGGTGGGATGGTTGGGGAAAAATCAAGGAGGAAGCAGGCTAGCTAGAGAGGGATGCAATTAGATAAACCCAATATTGGAGTTCTTTCAGAAACTTTGGCTTAATATGTTAGTGGGGCATAGTGTAGACACAGAATGCAACTTTAAGTAGGTAAATGATAAGTAGAATATAAAATCACTGAAGCACAAACTGGAGTAGAGACAGTTTTCTCACTATTGACCTTCTAGTACAGTTTAAGGCACCAGACTATGCAGAAATTTACCAGTGCACTGTTTATGGGAAAAATGTAGCAATGCATGATTAAGTCTGAAATCTGGCAGTAGTATTAGTACACAGTCCTGCCACAACTGTGAATTAAGCTGCAAAACTATGGCCAAGTAGGGTTTAAAATACAAACAGAATTCCTAAGTTCTTCCCTGCTACAAATATCAAGCCATCTGACTTTTCTTATTTTTGACTTAGACATCTCCTCTGAGTAGTGTGTGGTTCAGCTCTTTCCAAGTTGATATCTAATTCTTTTCTGAGTATAATATTAAAATCAGCCAGCTCTGTGGCAGAGATGTTAAAGCTGTGACTATGACCGAGATTTTCCTGGCTCAGTTAGGAGTCCAGGTGCTAGAGGAGCTGGCCAGGGAGATAAATGGCCAAGTATGCATTGTTGGCTTGCTCTGTCTGGGTAGAGTTCTTGGCAGCATATGCTCACAGTGCAGACTCTGTAATGAAGATCTAGTACAATCTGGGGAATCAGTGAAGAAGCTTGCTTTTAAGGTGCAACAGATTATGGTGATGGATATTCAATGAAATATTCAATGAAATAGAAGGCATGTACTTACAGGCACTGTCTCCATGCCATGCTTTAGGCCTCATAGCAAGTATGCCCTATAGCTCTCAATTTCTTTACTCAAGAGTCAGGGACAAAGGTAAACATAATGGAGAAGGCAAAGGTACAAAGTTGAGACAATTTTAGTATAGTAATCTTATTCACTTAAAAGTTAATATTAAAACAGTTTTTTATCAATAATGAAAAATAAGAAGTACAAAACTCTAATGTCTGGCATTACTTACTAGCAAATGTCGCAAGTTTATGGTCTATCTTAAATGGGTTAGTGAGAGTAGGGAAATAGTACAAGCCTTAGCTTAGTTATTTATAGAAAATAAAAAAAATGCAGAGGACATTGCCAAAATAATAAAATCAGGGACAGTCATCAAAAGTATAAATACCTTGTTCAAAGGGAAACTGTAGATGTAAGTAAAAAAAAACTTACTCAAGGTTGATGGCACCTTAAATGGAGCACCCACTGACTGTTATAGGGGGTGTCAGGTGGAATGAGGTGAAAAAATGAAAAAAAAGTATGGGTCAATAAAATAACCTCCTACAGTTCCTTCTGTCATCCCTAAGTTTACTCCTCTCATATGACCAAAAATTCCCTGACAAAATTCACGCTAGTCATAGGGCATATGTATTACTTATTCTTCAGGAGTGCTCTCTTCTGTAAGCTCCCATCATGTACTAGTTTCTGTCAACACTACATTTTTATGATTTCTGAAGTAAAAATGTAACCCCTATCTTCACATCTCCACTTACTCTCCTGGTTTGCATTATATCCCAAAACATCTCTCCCTATTTTAGCACCACATTCCCCTTCAGCTTCATATCCCTCAAAAGAGCATTGAGATGCTTGATTTCAGGATTACTAAATGTTCAACACTTCACTGTCACCCATAGACCTTTGTGTCTCCATGTATAAATCAATCCACAATACCAGATGAGGGTCCTTCTTATTAGGTTCTCTCTATTTTGGACATGTATATTATGACTGCAACCCAGAACGAAATAGACTAAGACATACTTACCTTCAACTAAGTGAGAGTATCTCCATGATCTTTCAAACCCAATAGTTTAGATAGGTTTAACGTGGCATATGGCATAGTGTTCTTCATATCCTACTTTATGTCATATTTTGACTCTATTCTGCATTCATATAGCAAAAAACGTACATTTATTATTTTGCACTTAACTTCTCTCGCTACCTAAATCAGTTTTGAGTGGTTCCTCTAATTTTTCTTTATTTTACAGTGTTTGCTTTGTATCTAAAGTTACAGCAGTCAGTTGAAGGTATTTCATTGTTTGTGTTGCACTTTAAGTAGGTTATGTGCTGTGCCTAGATATTTAAATTAGTTTTAGGAAGATCCATCATTTCTTTTCTGCATGTTTGCTGTTTTTGCTCTGAATTTGAAGCTGCAGCTATTATTTGACTTGTTATTGCAGTTTGCAATGATTTTCAGTTGAATTGGTTTCTTTGCTGTAAAGTTTATTCATCAATGTAGCTGTATTTTTGTTGTGTTTTAGTGCCTTTTTAAGCTCACAGCCAGCTCTGACCAGATATTTGAATCATGTATAGATTGTAGTGATTAGACATGGTGACAGCTGATGTGATTGCTGCAGTTCTGAGAAGACAGTTTTAACTGTGTTTTATTAGCTATTTTATTTTATTTGTTTGCTTTATAGTGCATGAACGCTCAGCCATTGTTGTCTCATTCTAAGACTTTTAGAAGATGAAGCTCAAGTGCACAAGTTAAAACCATAGTGACATTTAACTACATTGTGCATCCAGGAAAGAACATTTATTTCACAGCACTTAAAGTTGTTCAGGATTTAAATCAGTTTTGAGTGGTTCATGATAATTTTTTCTATATTGTATATATTTTCTCTGAATATGAAGCTAATGCTGGTAATTAAAGGTGTTTTACGGTTCACACTGTTTTTCAGGTGAGTTCTGTGTTGTGCCAAGCCATTCAAATCAGTTTTTAGTTGGGTTCTCTCATTTTTTAATTTTACTGTTTCTTTTTTCTCTGAATGTGAGGCTAACGGTATTAATTGAATTGGTTTTACAGTTTGTATTTTTTAAATGGTTTATGTGCTGTTAAGTGGATTAGTCATTGATGCAGCATTTATTTGCTGTGTTTTGCTCACTTTTCAAATTTCCACTAAACAGGCAGTTTTGGTCAGGTGTGTGAGTCATCAAAAACTTTTGGTGCTTAAACCCAGTGAGAGTTGATGTAATTGCCATGGTTCTGGGAGCTGCTCTTAGTTCCGTGGGTGTGCAACATGCACTCAGTGGTGCAGGCACTTTCAGTTTAACTGTACCTAATATAATCTAAGTCATCCAAAGCCAGTCATTAATTAGATTCCTGCTAAGTATATGTAGTGGAATAACACGCAGAGCCATCCACTTAATGCCATAAAAGTAGTTCACAGCAACAACTTGTTGCACTTCATTGGGCAACTTAGACCACAGTTGTTACTAAAAACTAAACACTACTGTTTGGAAAGTCTCATGAGCTGTGCTAACACAGTCACATATATACCCAAATTGTGTTTTACCTATATAGGCATACATTTATAATTACACTACCCATCCCTAATTGATATATAAGCAGACTTTAAATCTCTCTTGTTTAAACCCTGCACCCTTCTGTAAATCAACCGATCATTTCTTCTGTAAATAAACCAATCATTTCTTCTGTAAATCAACTGATCATTTCTTCTGTAAATCAACCGATCATTTCTTCAGTCTGGGCAATATATAAGGTACTTCTGCTTGTTTCCTTTTTGTTGCCTGCCTCATAGCATTAGTCATCCTAAAGCAGTGTAGCAACTGCCTTATGCTCACAGATAATGAACTCCTATCAAATGGAAATAACTGTTTGTGAATGGTGCACATTTTTAATTCATATGGAGGCCTCATTCCCACAGAAAAAGACTAACACACCACACGGTATGTACCCATCTCTGAGACATAATGGAATGTCGTTTGATAATGCTGCAAACAAATCCTTACCTAAACTCCCTAGACCCAAGTGGATTAAATATGAACAAAAATTAAAATTAAATATTACAGTACATAATATATCACCTTTAATAAAGAACAACCATAAAACTATTCCTGTACACTAGACAGCTCAACAAACCAAAATGCTTTAGTGATTGGTGGCTCCATTGCAGGATGCAGATATAACTATGACGTGGTATTTGTGCATGGAGTAGTGAATGATGTGGCATAAAAAAAAACATGAGGGAGATGTAGAAAGACACATCTGACCTCTCCTTCCATGTCATCAATGCAGGCAAGATTCTGACAGTGAGTAGAAGCCTCCCTTCACCATGAATGATGTCTAGGTACAAATAAATAATGATTGGCTTCAGCATTTGGCTATAAAGTTGGTGTCATTTTCTGGAACTGCAGCATGTGTCACCATGGAATGAAATGCTTGACAATCTAACTTGTTTTGCAAGTTTTTGGTCTGCACCACTCTTTAATAGACTTCAGCATACTGGCTAAAGCCTCTGCTGCCCATACTTCCTCTTTTAGGTTAAGTTCAGTTAATGAACATTCCAAAGTATCAAACATATCACATGCTAGAAGTCTGAAAAACATGCAACCTGACCTTAAGGCACATGCATTTGACCCCTGAAAGATAACTCACACTAACTCTGCTTCTGCCAGGACTGGTGAGTAAGGAATCTTTTTGTCTCACTACAGAGTCATCATTCACTATACGTGAAATCATGGAACCCTTTTTACATTCCTAGAAAACATACCCTCCATACCTGGTTTTGGTGTCTACCATGTCTTTAGAACTAATGGTAACTGTTGAGGTATGTCCATATTTGCTAGAGACAATATCACCTCCAGACTGACTCTCAAAGACCCATAAATTGAACTTACTGAACTTCAAACCACATTAAGCAAAATCAACTATCAGTAAATCGCCTTTTACATGACCCCTTCAATGACCACAGAATTCCATATCAGGTTGCTAAATATCAAGGATGAACTCCCCATAAATAAGAACTCCATAATTTTGGAGACTTTAGCTACACTTTAAATGACTGCAATACCTATACTACAAATGTAAGATGTAATTAGAAGTTTTTAGACCATAAATTTCAAAATATGACTCCTGTTATTCTTCTCCAATTAACTATACCTCCCTGGATTTAGATGTGGGTGAGTGAGCTGTCTTGGATGCTATTTTCTGAACTTTGATACCTGAAAGTGAAACAAAGAATCAGCAAAAGCATTGTGCTTACCAGGAGTATATACTGAAGTAGATGAAAAATGTATATACAAACTAAGTAAAACTAAATAAAACATGCAACCTTAAACAGAATTAAACCAAAAAGATTTACAGGATTTTTGGTTAAGACCTTTCTACAGCCTCATTATCTGATCTGAAAATGACTTTCTTAGTCTTAAGTTGTTCCTGCTATGCAAGTGCCAGTATGCAAACAGGCATAATCTCTAAAAATGTAATGTATTTTTTTTTTTCTAAGACTGAGGCTAGGGGGTGAAAACCATTGCCATACCAAAACCTCCTTCTACATTCATAAAAAGCTGCAGAGATTTACTGGACACCCAGACATCTTGCCCAAATGAACTACCATTAAATTCCAGTAGAAAATTAGACCATATTCCTATGTCAGTTCTTACACTCCTATTGATATGGCCTTTATGGTACTTTTTAGGACCACCACATAGTCAGTTGGCAATTGAGAAAATAAATATCCTGCTTGGCATAATGGCTGTGCAAGCAAAAATAAGCCATCCTACAAACTCCACAGCTTGAGCAATTTACACTTTTTAGTAGATAAGAAATACTGCAAATAGCAGGAGACTTTGACTAACTTGCTGTGTGACGAATGAAATGAGGACATTGATGCATTTATTTCAGTCCCTAAAGGGGTGATTATTTTTATAGGCTTTTCAATCTTGTTTGAGCAAATGGACCACTCGGGTCTTTACAAAGATTGGGAAATGACTAGAAAATCCCCTTTACACCTTATTCTCCAAATATGAAGAAATCATCTAAATAGTGAATCCCAACCTACACTGGGAACCTTCACTTCCAGCACCATAAAAATGCTAAACTGAAAGAAGGAGCAAGTCACAAAGCAGTTCGTGGGCATGACTATGTCAAAAAAGCTCTTATCGTCAAATTGTATGCCAGATAAATACCAGTTTTGTGGGAAAACAGGAAAGAACCTAAATGCAGCTTCTATATCTAGTTTGGAAAACCATGGATCTTTGAATTTATGAATGACTTATATAGCATAATCCAACAAGGAATATTGGACTTTGGTGTCTTCCTTGTGAATGCCTTCATTAACTGAGGTGTATTTTGGGAAGCATAGGTGCTATATTAACCCATATTCTTTCTCTTTTTTCTTGGGCACCAGCCCAAGATAAGACGCATTGAATGATTCAAAAGGGGAAATCCAAACAGACCAAATATCCTGACTTTAACAAAAGGGGAAATCAGGAACAGACCAATTATCCTGACTTTAAGAAGTAAAGTTTTAAGAAGTAAACTTTAAACCATGTGTTCCTTACCTCTCTCTGATTTCGAATTCTTACAAACATATAAAATTAGCATGAATGTTAGAAACCCTCTAACAGCTCGAGCACATCTTATTTGTCAGGGCAATGTAGGAGTAAGCATGCTTAAACTTCCACATTTATAAGTGAATTATTCCAAACTGGCTTATGTGAATATATAAAAGCATTAGTTTTTTTAAACCCCAAAAGGAATTTATTTTATATATTTTTAATTTTTTTAACCGGGGAAAAGCACCAATTCCATTGGACCTATTTCAGTCCCATTCCAGGATAAACACATATATACATGACAATCATACCTCTTAACCTTGCAGAACAAGAAATATGGACAAAGACATAAATAATGGGGGGACAAAGGCCCCAAAATAGGGATAATGTTAAAATATTACTCTTACAAACTTACAAGGTGGAATAACACGTTTTACATTAACATGGATTTTCTGATGGGAATGAATGTGAAACTCAAATGTTTTTCATTATTTAATACTTCAATCCTCAATGATTTGCAAGTGATTTGCCAGAAAACCAAAGTTTTATGAGAAACATACCAAAAATATGAGGCAAAAATCTGGACATTCTGTGAAAATTTGAACAGTTGAGATGTATGAATATACAGAGTGAATGACAAAATGCAATACATGCATTTATTATATAACAATTCAATATTATAGCTGACTTGGGGACATAAAAGGAATAGATACATGACACTATATACAAAGCAACTTATAAAACATTATATATGCATGCATTATTTACAGAGTGGAAAGCAGAGTCAGCATGCTGAAAGAATTACAATCAGAAATACTATCAGAGCAAGATATGTAGAGGAAAGAGTGGAAAGAAGAGGTCAAGTTATATGACAAGAGAGATAGGAGTTGCATTTTTCTGTATTCTTGACATGTCATTTTGTTTCTAATCAGAAAATTAGGTAAGAGGGGGCGTGGCCAAGGATGAACACAGGATAGCAGCAGATTTCTTCAGCTCCACCAATTTCATTACACTGACAGGAATTAATTACTTAAAAAATTAATTTTTGAAGTAATTTTCTTTCTAAATATGTTTGTTTTATATAGTTCTTGAACTATATTTAAAAAAGAAAGGAAATCTTAACAATATTCCTGTCAGAAATCACTTTGGAAATTTTCCTGTCAGTTTATCAGTCTGAAATGAGTTCCAGTAAGACAAATTCTCAAGACTCCAGCATCAAGAAAGAACTTCAGTCTCTGATAATTATAATCCAGCAACTTACTGCTAAGATGGATAAAATGGATACTAAAATAGACACCTTCATAAAAACTACAAAACAAATAGACTTGTTACATATAGACCTGCAACAACAGAAGATCCAGATGACAGGCATAGAAGAAGCTGTGAATGACATGGAAAATAGAATACAAGAAGAGGAAATCAACATTGAGTTTCTGCTGAAACAAAATACACATTTACAAACAAAGCTGGATGACCTGGAAAATAGATCTAGGCTAATAACATTAGGATTTATGGACTGCCAGAAAATATCGAAGGTAACAATATTACTTCTTTTTTAACAACATGGCTCCCTAAAACTTTAGACTTACCAGAAGCATTCTCTTTTGGTATCGAAAGAGCACATAGATATATAGCTAATACTAACTCTAACAAAAACTATCCTAGATCAGTTATAGTTAGATTTCTATCATCTTTTGATAAAGAGATGGTTCTTAAATCTGCTTGGGCTAAAGCTCCTGTTAAGATTAATGAGACAACTGTGCGTTTTGACAATGACTATTCTTCCATGGTAATAGCTAAAAGAAAAGTTTTTCTGCCACTAATAACGGAGCTTAAAAAGCACAGTTTAAAACATACCTTCTGTTTCCTGCCAAGCTTAAAATCTTCCTTCCTGATGGTCCTAAAATTTTCGATGACTTAGACTCTGCCTTACTGTTTATCAAAAAATAAGATTTTGGATAAAATAGAAGAAATGGAATGGGCTAGTCCTTCATTAAAGAGACTGGCAACTGAAACTTCGTGGAAGACTTCAGAGAAGAAGAAGAGACTAAAAACAAATGATCTGTTCTATGTTTTTTTCTCTCATCATTTTATTTCATTATTAATCTTTTTAAATATAGTTCCTGCATTTCCAAGAAGCAACACATATTTTGAAAAAGATTTAATCAAAGTTATTCTCTGTGTGCAAAGAAATGTTTTGTTTCATAACTAGTCAAAATATCTGGAGATTTAATGGCAAGTTGTGATTCAACTTGTTTCTCTTTCTGAAAAGGAGAAGTAAGGTCAGTAATTTGTTAATTTTTTTTCTTTATCTTTTTTTTTCTTCTCCTTTTCTTCTTTTCTTTGTTTAAAAAATGACATTCTATTTAGATCATGTAGTGGGTAAAGGGTGGGGGAGGGCAGGGAGAGAAGAGTAATGAAAATATGATTAATAGAATAATAACATATTTATTCCTTGTAAAAAGTTTATATGTTCTTCAAATGCTATTCCTAATTATACTTTCTTGATTACACTGCTTATGCTTGTTTGTAAATAATCTGTCATGCTTTAACTAATAATAATTAGAACTAAATAATAGTAAATAATATGTTTTATTTTTAACTCTATTAATATAAACAGTAAGTAATATTCCATTGTATATACTTCTTATAGCTTTCTCTTACATTTTTTTTATTTCTGTCTTTCACCCTTTTACTTTCTACTCTCTTTTTCTTTTCTTTATTAATATATAGAAATGCTTTTGATCATACAGACACAGTGAATAATAAGATTTGCATAAAAATTGAGTTGGGACAAAAATATTGAGTTTTATTACTTATTAATAATTTTGGGCTTAATTTCACTTACATAGAGGCTGTAATAACCTGTAAAATACATTGTGAAGGTTTTGTCATGTTTAGATGCATTTACACTGCTAAATGAATGTTTGTCACTAGTTTTTAATAAGTTTCCCACCAAAATGTTAAGAGAGACAATCTGGGATGTGGGCTGTCTCATGCACAGTGTCCATGAGCTACTTCAAAAGCTTCAACTCTCAGAATTCTCACAGAGAAGCTGAAAGCAGCTAGTCTCACCTTTGACCTAGATATCATACTGACACATCACAGATTCAGTAATGACACTCTACCAGGAAATAGAAATGATACAAATGTTACTATGTGAAGGAAAATGAACTCTTTAACATCTAAATGTGAGTTATTTTATATAATTACTTAAATATCTATGTTATAATTCATAAAATATGTCAGTTATAATGAGTTTAAATGATACAGTTTCTTGTAGTAAGTAAATGTCTTATTTTAGAAGGCATAGAAAATGAAACATTTATTCAAGTGTTTTTGAAAATCTACTTAACAGCAGCTTAATAATCTGTGTTAAAAATGTATGTTCCAAACATATACATTACTATAACTCATTTAATTCATCTGATTGACAAGCATAAATAATTTTATAACTCTATACTGGAAGAAATTGTCATGTGATATATTTTAAAGCAGTAGTATAGCATGGTTGTAAAATCTGGTTACTAAAATGTGTTTGCTGTGCATTATTTTGTATAAAGCAGACAGATTTATTGTAGGGACAGCAAGTAAGATGGTGCTCAGTAAGGACACAACTCAGTGAGATCATATATATATATATGTGTGTGTGTGTGTGTGTGTGTGTGTGTGTGTGTGTGTGTGTGTGTGTGTGTGTGTGTGTGTGTGTGTGTGTGTGTGTGTGTGTGTGTGTGTGTGTGTGTGTGTGTGTGTGTGTATGTGTGTGTGTGTGTGTTTGTGTGTGTGTATGCATATGTATATATGTATATGTGTATGGGTGTGTGTGTGTATGTGTGTGTGTGTGTATGTGTATATATATATATATATATATATATATATATATATATATATATATGTGTGTGTGTGTGTGTGTGTGTGTGTGTGTGTGTGTGTGTGTGTGTGTGTGTGTGTGTGTGTGTGTGTGTGTGTGTGTGTGTGTGTGTGAGTGTGTGTGTATATGTATATATGTATATAAGTGTTTCTGAGAATCTGCATAACTATGCAGTATGATTTATAACAATTTCTATGAATACAATATTTTATTCTATTGACAATAATGAGTTTGAGTAAATGCTCATATACAAGCAATTCAAGGTATTTTTGGAAGCTGTTAATTGCGTTTACATGACAGAAAATAGATGCATCTTAATATATGTAATGTCTGAATCATATTAGCCAAAGTTTTTGATTTAAATGAATGTTAGAACTTATTTTTCTCTCCTCTTGATTTCTAACATCAAGATTATTTGAATGCTATTTGAATACAAGTGTTTTATATTACATGGATGTATATAGTAGTATGAACAGTTTTTTTTTAAAAAAAGGTTTATTTTAGTTTATATGATGCTGTTTTACCAAATGTGTAGTCTTGTCTTGCTAGATAATTGAATTGAAAACTGTTAACCTCAGCTAAATATAACTAGTATTAAATTGATAAGGTGGTAGCTGAGGTACTGCTGCTTAGGGTAGGGGGTTAACTTGAGTGGTAAATACTACTCTAAGTTGGAGTTTATAACTCCAGGCTGGATGCAAGGTTTAATTGTTATTTGTATATAGTTTTGACATCCACAATATATTTTGTACATTCATTGTCACTACAAACAAAATTGAATCCTATACGAAATCCCATAAGAGATTCAATAAATACAGCTATATTTAAAGGTACACCTAAAGGAGGAGATGTAACATTACTTATCTTGTTATTTGTTATTTTGATCATAAGATTCTTAAGTTTTAAAAATGCTAAATGACATCTTTAAAAGGAATTTCTTTAAACATTAATGGATTGAATAATCCATGTAAAAGGGCAAGCCTAATAAGATACATTAATTTACATAAGGCCAACTTAGTCTTCCTGCAAGAAACCCATCTCTTGAAAAAAGATATTGATAAACTAGCCACAAACAAATATACAGTATTGGTTAGTTCAGAGCACACCCAGAAAGAAAGAGGAGTGGCTATTTTATGGAATAAAAGTATGCCCATTCCTAAAACCATTAAGTCTTATCAGGATGACAAAGGAATGTTTTGTATGGTTACAATACAAATTAATGGGAAGACTTACACTTTAATTAATGTATATTGGATACCTGGAATTGGTATTAATACAGTGAAACATCATCTTGATAAGATCATATCATTCTCTATAGGAGATATTATTTTAGCTGGTGACTTTAATTGTATACTACATGAAAGTGATACTACCACTATAGGAAAAGAAGAATTACATCTAATGCAAAACATTTAAATGATTTTGCTAATTCTTATCATTTGAATGATATTAATAATCAGATAGATTCAAAATCATTACCATACACCTTTTTTTCTAACAGATACAAAACTTATTCAAAAATAGATAGGGTCTTTATTTCTAACCAGATGGTAACAGATTTAATTAATTCCAAAATCATTTCATGTCCTATATCTGAGCATAATTCAATTGTTTTTGAATTCATGATAAAAAATACTCATAATGTTCAGATCAAAAGGATACCAGCATACTTAACTCAACTAAAAGACTATAAAGAATATATACTTTCAGAAGTAAAACATTTTTTAGACATAAATAATACTCCTGAAGTCTCCATTGTTTATGTTTGGGATGCCTTAAAATCATATCTATATGGACAAAGTATCAGATGGTATAATAATAAAAGGAAATCTTGGGATAAGGAATTGTTAGATAGTCAAAGTAAATTAGACTCTTATAAACATAATAATAAAGAAAATATTATGGACAAGACAGTTATTGAAGAAATAAACAAACTAAATGAGAAATACAAAGAAATTTTAACTCATAAAGTTAAAATAACTTTAGAGAAATACAAGTTTTTGCCTTATTCAATAAGCCCCAAATACTTACATAGACTTAAAAATAAAACAAAAAGGTTGAATAAACAAAACCATATCAAAAAAATCTTTTCTCTAAGGAAAAAGAAGAATGTTTCTAGTATACCTGACATACTAGATGAATTTAGAAATCACTTTCACAAAATTAACCATAATAACATTAACATGGAACCTAAAGATAAAATAAAGGAGTTTATAACCACAAACATGAATAAAAAGCTTAATAAACAACAGATTAAACTATTGGACAAAAGTATTTCATATACAGAGGTTATTACACAAATAAATAAGCTTAAATCAAACAAAGCACCGGGTAATGATGGTATTATACCAGAGATATATAAAATCCTTTCTAAAAGTACATATTCATTAATACATAAGGTTTTTATTTTGGCCCAAACTGAGTTAATAACCCCCTATCTTGGCAATATACATTTATTTTGCCAATTTTAAAACCTAATAAAGATCCAACTAGATGTTCTTCATATCGGCCCATCTCATTACTTAATGTTGATTATAAAATGTTTATGAGTATCTTTGCTGATAGATTGAAGACAATCATTCCGGCATTATAGATATAGATCAGACAGGCTTCATTGTAAATAGAAATACTTTTGATAATATAAGAAGAACTTTAACATTAATAGATTTTGCAAATAGGAAAAGAAAGATTTAACACTTATTAGTCTTGATATAAGTTCAGCATTTGATTCAGTAAGTTGGGACTATCTGTTTACCTTAATGAAGTGCACAAACTTCTCAGACGCATTTGTAAATCTAATTGAGCATTTATACAAAGGAACGTTGGCTTATATTAAGGTAGGAACATATGTTTCACAAAAAATACCCATTCTTAAAGGTACAAAACAAGGATGTCCACTTTCTCCACTATTATTCACTTTAGTAATGGAGCCTTGGGCTAATTTGATCAGAAACAGTACTGACATAGAGGGTTTTGAAATAGATGAAAATACAACATCCAAAATTCAACTTTTTGCAGATGATGTTCTAATTACATCAGCAGGATCTAATTCTTCTATGCAGTCTCTATTTGATAACATGATGAATTCTAAAAGTATTTCTGGTTTAATATTCAATGAAGAAAAAACTAAAACACTACCTATATATACACGAAAAAATATTCTCATTAGTGATTTTACTAAATATGCACCCAATTCAGGTCAGATAACTTATTTAGGTATAATACTATCTAAATATATTAAATCTATTATATATAATAATTATAATACCTGTTTTCTTAATATACAAAATCTTTTTAATACCTGGAATAATATGTTTTTTACTATGGAGGAGAGACTTACAATTATTAAAATGATAATATTCCCCAAGATTTTATACTTAATACAATCAGTAATACTTCCACCTACAAAAATAATTATCAAGAAACTGAATACACTAATGTTAAATTTCCTATGGGCACCTAATAGACCTAGGATTGCATTAAAGAAACATACTAATAGCTGGTCTCAAGGGGTATTTCTTTTCCAGACTTTAATTTATGTACTATCTCTTCTATTGTAAAAGTTATTACTTTATTAATAGATCAGTCATATGTCAAAATGGAAAGATTATTGGGAGCTAATTAGTATGCACTTCATGAAAATCTCCTTAACACATAAAAATATGATTGTAAATAACTCCATGTTATGGTTACTAAAGGAATTTTGTACTTCACCTATTACACCTAAACATATGGTTTGTTACCCATTAAATATTATTATTAGTTATCGTAACTTTATATTCATGCACCCTAAGTATAGGAATGGAATTTTATTGTATTCCCTATAATGTATACTCAGGGTATGCTTTTGTCATCTACTTCTGAAGGAACTCATTTAGCTATAGATAATGATCTAAAGTACTGGTATCAGTTGATATCTGATAATAAAGTTAAAAATCTAGATTTCTTAAAACAAGAATTTGATCTAAGAGAAACTTGCTGGTTAGAGGTTCAGACCTTTAGACAACATCTCATTAATAAAATAGATCTAATGTCTATAACAGTTAAAGAATCTATTCCAACACTGATTGATTACTTGATATTAAATTTACAACATAAAGTTTCTGATAAAGGTAAACTTTCATACATACATAAAATTATCAGACAAGAAACTTTTTACAGTGTAGATTCATACTGGAATTATTTCACTTCTATTAATGGGGACCCACCAAATCAACAAGATAAACAATATATATTGGAATCTGCTTATAGAACTACGTCTTCCATTGTCTGGAGACTTTATACATGGAAATTTTTACATAGATCTTTTTATACACCTTTGATGATGAATAAAATAAATAATAAAGATAATTTATGTAAGAGATGTAATGTAGAAATTAATGCTGACTGGGCTCATATGTTTTATGACTGTATAAAATTGCAAGAATACTGGAAGTCAATTAATGAATTTTTGCAGGCTCTTTTTACAGATAATTTCATTATTTCTAAATCTCTTATATTATTCAACACACCTGTACCTCAAAGTGTTAAAAAGGTTAAGCTTCCCTTGTTATGGTCTATTCTAGCAGTGGCTAGGAAAATAATAACTAGAAATTGGATTTCCGATACACCTCCTTCGTTCAATGAATTTAAACATGTTATGAATATAGTGTGCCATATGGAAATAAACACAATTAGGACAAGAACAAACAGAAAAACATCTTATTATATTGTATGGGATAATTTACAAAATTTGTTAAAAAAATTTTAATTTCAATAGCATGGTATTTTAGTTTAATTAATTGATCTGATTGTAGTGGATGTCTTTGTAAATACTTTAGTTGTTTTGTTGAATATTATAATAATACCTATTTTTAATTACTTGTATAAAATTGTTATGATATTTCTCTTATATGTTAAAACAATAAACCTGTTTTGAAAAAAAAAGAAAATGAGGTAAGAGGAGGGATCTTTAAGAAATGATGGGAGAGATTCCCATAGTCTGGGACCTAGTTTGGGTCGTTAGAGGAGAGGATATGAGAAGCTAAGATTTGGTGTATCTAAGTTGTTTGGAGGCTAGTGAGGGGAAGGTGTCATTCTTGATAAGTTGAAATAGTTCAGAGACAAGTAGAAAGTCAACATGTTGTTTCACAGGCACCCATTTAATTTTTCACTGGTTTCATTGTGGTATTTATTTCTTGGGGAGAGAATTATGAATCTGCAAATTGATCTGAGATGGACTGAATGTAAGAAACAGTTCTTTTAGAGGCTGCACCAATTAAAGTGAAACAATATTCTAGCTGACCGACTAAGATACCTGCATTTCTACAGGGTCTAGATAGAAAAGGAAAGATCATATTAACAATGACTAGGAGAGAGTTGATTGTTTTTCATTTGTAGCATAGGTGGATTTGGAAATTTAAGAAGGAGTGCAACCAAATCCCTAGGAATTTGAATGAAGTGACATTTTCACTACTGGTATTAAGATGACCAGGATTTTTAGAGGCCTGGAGATAAAAATGAGCCTTTGCCTAGTTCCAAAAAACACTGCTTTGTTTAAGAGGAGTTAAGCAGTAATTGTTTGTCACTAACTCATTGGATAAGGGCATGAAAACCAGTCTGAAGTTTGAGTTCAAGAGAAGAGTCAGAGGGACCCGAGCAGAATAGGACCATGCCATTAGCATAAAGTAGTAGAAGATGATGGGATACGTCAATAGGAAGTTTATTAATGTAGACAGAAGAGAGTACAGGTGTCAGAATAGATCCTTGAGGGTCACCTTTCTGCAGAGGAACTGATATAGAGGTTGATGAATTCAGATTCACTGAGAACTGCTAGTCAGAAAGATAGTTTTTGAGCAAGGGCAGTGTGCCACCACTAATTCCTATTTCAGTGAGGTGGTCTAAGAGAACTGAGTGTTCAAGAAGATCAAAGACTGTGATAAGGCCAATAAAACTGTTTCCAGTAATTAGACCTTTAACCATTCCAAGAAGAATGTTGCTGCTGAGTGTTTAGATAGCTGTGGATGTAATGTAACCAGACTAACAGCCATGCTGCTTTTGAGAAAGAAGGTGCCATTGGCTGATATATTGAGTAAGTTGCAACTAAAGTTATTGTTCCAGAATCTTATCTACAGTAGGGAGAATAGAAATGGGCCAAGCATCTGATTGAATGGAGGGGTTTCTTAAGGAGTGGTTTTATAATGGCATTTTCTCCAGATATTAGACATAATATTAAATGTAATACATAGGTTGTAGATGTGTTTCAGTGGGGTTGTGAAGTTTTTTCTACAGTGATAAATAAACCATTAATGAAGGTTGTCTGATGGTGGTGGGGTGTCCTTGTATGTGATAGCTCTGAAGTAGAATGAAGGGATGTATGGGGAGGTGGGAGTGTCAGATTCAGTTTGGTATTAGCAGGAGAAAGGGCTAGTAAGCTTGTAGAAATGAGAAAGAAACTCAGAGGCAGAAATTTAACAAGATGCGGAATTACTGGAGGGAAGGATCTTCCATCTTGTAAGATGGTTGATATCATTCTAGACGTTTTGGTGTGATTTTATTATTGTAGTCTGATATGATTGATCAGGTGATTTTTATGATGGTGTATAGCTTGCTTGGCAAGGTTGTGTAGCCGGATGTAGTGCTGTCTGTTTATAGTAGTAAGAAGTGCTTTCAAGAATGCAATGCTTTGCCTCTGAGTTGTAGAAGACCTTTAAACTCATATATTAAGCAGTTGTTAGTTTTAGGTTTGTATAGTCTTTGGGTTATTGGGAAGCAGGAGTTTTGCAGATCAATCAGTAAAAAGATGAGTAAATCTGTAGTAGTAGTGCTACGGTCGGATGAATTCAGGATTAGTGACCAGTCCATTAAGGGGAGGGTGGATTAAAGTTTGTTAAAGTTTTACTGTGATTTATTGCAGACAGATATGAGCTTTGGAGATATGTTTACATATGGTTGACAATTATAAAAACTAATTGGGCAAAAGTCATTGAAAGACTGTGTATGAATGGTGGCATTTGAGAGAAGAGAATGTTTGTTAATTAATATGAGAGCTAGGAGGGAGTGCTGATGTGCTGATGCTAGGTCTAGTAAGTTGAGATATGAGCTTAGACAGGATGAATTATATCAAAAGAGTGTTTGTGTCATTTAAATGTGACAGAGCAAGTTGAGACTGAAGTCTCCAAGTATTATGGGATTTTTGATATTATTTGTAAAGGAAATTATTTTATTTAGTTGAATATTTAGTTTGGGGAATAAGGAGGGTGGTGGTAGATATGTTACAGATAGACGTAATATAATATTCTTGTGGGAGGGCAAGGGGACAAATAGACAATTAGAATAATTATTGGTGTTAGCATTTCCTTACATAAGTAGTTGGATGTTTAAGTGTGACTTGAACACAAAAAATAGTTCCATCCCTTGTCTTCTCCCTGGTCTGGTGTCAAAAAACTGGTTGCAACCAGGAAAAAAATGGTATAAAGGATTGTTAGCCTTAACCCATGATTCTGTGGTAGCAACTAAATCAGGCTTATGTAAGGAAATTAAGGAAATGATCTGGTTAGTTTTGTTTCTTTTACTCTGTTAAATAGGGTGCAGACAGTGAAGATGGACCTGGATTAGCTTTGATATATATATATATATATATATATATATATATATATATATATATATATATATATATATGTGTGTGTGTGTGTGTGTGTGTGTGTGTGTGTGTGTGTGTGTGTGTAGTAGTAACTGAAGTAGCTGGACTGATAAGTGTGGTAAGATATGGTAATGGAGGAAAGATGGAGGATATGTATGAGCTGCTTAACTTTGAATGAGGAAAATATAAAAAGGTAGTATTAAATAGAACTGGTTGAAGCATGAGTGGGTGCACTTTACAGAGTGATATATATATCAGGTATTGTTAGGAGGGATAGTAGTGGGTTTTAACAGGAGGAGCAATACTAGGTAATTAGAAAAGAGGAATACTTGCCCTTTTCCACTGGCATTGGAGAAATTGTTAAACTTGGGTGAGGATGTATTGTCTAATAAATTACTGTTCCTGTCTTTGAACCAAGACTTAGAATCAGGATGCTTACCCCTCTTAAGATTGAGTTCTGATGGCCCTGTAGCCCATTCATTAGTCTCCCTGTATACTCCTCAAAATAAATGATCCTCCTCCATAATACAGCCCCATCTTTGTTTCATCTCCTGCACCGATGCCATGGTCCTGTGATAAATGTATATAAATCAGTACCTAGAACAGCAAAAAGGTGCAGAGTGGTAAAACGAAACCAGTAACACCACAAAAAACACTCATCCAGTTGCTAGAAACCAAACACGATAATTCAGAAGTAGTATTTTAATCCACACAAAGGTAAGAAGGACACAGTAAGCGCTTTTGTCATATCAGACTTCTTCAAAACTGTGTAACACAATAAAATAACAGCTTTTATAAAAAAACACTCCCCCATTTAACACATTAATTAAATCTTAAGGTCCTACACATTAGTTTAAAAATATAAGTCAACCTACTGACATGAATTAAATGTTAGCAAATACAAATACTAGTCTTTCATAATAAAATATATATGTAAACAATCCCTAAAAACTATAACTTAATGGCCCTATGTTTTAACTCAGGTTTGATACAAATGTGGTCATTAATACCAGGGGCTACAGTGGCATTCAGATGCAGTTAAATGGGGGAGTGCTTTTTTATAAAAGCTCTTATTTTATTGTGTTACACAGTTCTGAAGAAGTCTGATACGATGAAAGTTCTTACTGTGTCATTTTACCTTTGTGTGGATTAAAATACTACTTCTGAATTATTGTGTTTGGTTTCTGGCAACTGGATGAGTGGTTTTTGTGGTTTTAAACGTATATAAATATTAAAAGGGAATGATGCACATAATTATAATAAGTCTTGAATGCAGTTAGCAAGAAAATGAGACGATTTTATGAGTTAACCTCAAAAATAAAAGTTGAAACAGACTTGGTGTTACTGTCCCTAACTGAGCCATTTATAGGGTTGGCCTGTCTTTAAATATTAATCAACAATGTCACATAAAATAACACTGTGCAAAATGGGTCTCTATCAGTTTATCGAATGCACTACTTACCAAACAACTCTTCATCAAACTCAGTTAAGCAAAACCTTCCCCTGGCTTCACGAAGCTCCATGCAAGAATAAGGCTATTCTTGAACGGAGTGGTTCATGTCAGTTTAAGATAGCAGCGTGCCTTGCATATGCATGAAGGCACACTGCTGTCTAAACTAAATGGACACAAGCCAGGAACGAGCACAGGGGGCATGCGTCAGCAGTTACAGCACCTGAAACATGCCCCCTTCACTCTGAAAGTGCCATACAGCACTTTCTGACATGGATAAGTGTCAAATGATATAATATTAGAGCCTGGCTCTAATATTATATAGTAAACAAGTGTCCGCAGACACTGAAATGTAAATAGCTAACATTTCAGTGTCCGTGGACACTGAAAATAAATAAAAAGAAACACCTATAGAAGACAGCAGCCTTCAAGTGCACACCCCCAAATGTATGTACTCTTGTCCTACATGCTTGGAAGCAGTATGGCAAGAGGAAAGGAGTAAAAAATGAAAAAAATGGAATAATAATTTTTTTTCGTGAAGTAAATCTGAAGTTTAAGTGTCGCGCAGCTTGTTTGCATGGCATGCTGCTTTGCTCAGTTTGGCTGAAATCCTGAAAATGATAGACAAGTGCTACTGTGATAGAAAACATCACCAAGCTGCTGTAGCATAGTGGTACTGCCATGGTAGAGCATATAGAACATGCTCGGTTCAAATTCCTCCTCTGCCAAATTATTTAATAAACTTTTAAGGAATTTGAATAATAGATGTCAATCATATGTGTCACGTATAGCACAGTAGGGTGGGAATATGTAAAATATAAATGTAAAAAACAATTTATAATGTTAATGAAAAAAATAGATTTAAGCAATGCTTTGCTAGTGTAAACATTGCTTACCTGCATTCAGCTCTGCTTAGCTGATGTAAGCATTACTATGTGGATTTGCATGGAGCTAAGCATAGTGCAGCATATTAAAACCAGCAATCAAGAAAAAGTGTGGAAAGCAGCCCTATTTAAACTGCACAGGCAGGAATATAGCCATAACAATTTGGGATTGCACACAGCAGGACTGCAATGGCTGGTGTTGGAGAAGGTGTGCTCTTCCGAGCGCAATGTTGTGGTATCCAGGAGTCCAGGGTCATGGTTGGGCTCCTAGTTAAAAACCATGACAGCAGGCTGCTGCAGGGTCAGTACCATGGCTCGCAGTACAAAGTGGAGGCCTGGGACCAGCTAGCACATGATCTCCCCAGTGCCACTGGCGTACCCCACACTGGTGAGTAGGTACATCATCACTATTACCACCTGAAGCAGAGGAGGGGTGCACTCATGGACCAGTGGATCCAAGAAGCCTGAGTGCAAGATGTCCCACCTGTCTATAAGTATGCAGTCTTATGTATCTCTAAGTATGGAAAAAGTTCAACTTATGACTGTGCAGGTGTGATTAATGTGTGATGTCTCCCCATACAGCTGCTGTGGAGAGGTCTCAAAATGTACAGGATCTTGCACAGTGACTGGCCTGGCTGCATCAGCAGTATGGTGAGTATAGAATATCCCCTACTATTAGCAGTAATGGTAGTACTGCTTGTATATATAATTGTGCTGTAAAAGTCAGCAATAAATGCCTGTGTAAGGCTGCCAGTGTTACAATGGAGTATTCAAAGCTGCTGTGCAAGACAGATATCAGTAGCAGACAAAGTACGATATGCAGGAGAGGAATATTAGAATATGTATGAGTGTGTCTGAGTGAACCTGCCAAGAAAGACCCATGTCAGGGCTACTGTAACAGTTACAAATGAAAAGCATTCCCCTGTGCAGATCATTCAGGAATAGTTATTGTGGATTTCTGAGTCATACACAGATATGTATGTCAAAACTAATAAAGGTGATCCCAAACACTGGTGTGTGTCATCTCATTTGTACCTGATAAACAGACATGTGCATGTCCTGCAGAATGCATTAACTGAGGTGAATGATTTAGCATTGCTTGTCTGCATACTTTAGAATGGGCATGTCAAATAACTGGAAAAAAGCAACAGTACATATTCCCATCAGAATGTGTGTTTGTCTGCCAGCATTGTCCTGTGTTAACCTTTCCATTTCAGCCGTATGTACCTATGAATGTACTGAGAAATGTATAAGGCTAACAGGTACAGACCTAAAGCCTACACTGTGTCCTCAGGAATCTAAATTGCAGTAGGTAGTTGTAAAACAGTCAAATGTGCAATCCAGCTAATTTGCACATGTTTCACAAACAGTGACACCAATATCTGTTATGTATGCATAAAATGTACTGAAAATGGGAAACAAATAATGCAACATGTGATAATAAAAGTAGTGTGCACAAAAATGTGTACTAGATAGAAATGTCACAAGCCAAGCACAACACTTCCCCAGTAGCTTAGTCTGATAAAGACTAGGCCTGTAATTCAATTTTGCACACAGCATGGTTCGAATCCAGAGACCACCACTAACATCTCAGTCTGCTTCTACAGATTTAAACTGCAATCTGAATAGAAAAAATCATGTACTGCAACACATGCATTTCCCATACAGGGCACACAGGTAAAGCAATCTGAATAGAAATACTAGTATGATGTGTATAACTATGAAAGGTGTAAAATTTCTGTGTTGACCATCCCCAGTCCTACAAATAGATGCAAGCTAAACATCCACACCCTGCAGTCTAGCCCAGACAAGACCCTCATGTGTCATGTTGTCACGGATAGTTCCCCCAGTTGACAAGTAACCTGCAAACAGAGAATGTCCCAGTAGATGTATGTGAAAGAAGCAACACACACTCCAGGGCTTGCAACTAAAATGTGAATCTGAAATATGTGTAGAAACTGCAATGTAATGTGCACACAGTTCATCTGGACAGGCCCACAGGTAAAGAAATTGGTATAGAGACAGATCTGATGTGTATAACTAAAATACGAGTACAATTTCTCTGTTGATATCTACAGCGGTTGGTGTACTGTAGCAGCCCCATGTCCCAGCTCGACTGTAAGTGTGGTCAGAATGTAGAGTAGTGAATAGTAGTGTACTGACAAATATACTTGATAGCAGTTGTCAATTGAATATTTTCCCTTCCCCCACCATTCAACTGATCCAACCATCACACCGAAACCAACATGGGTATGTTCCTAAACATATCTCTACTGTTGGGACTGTTGTTCCATTTGGTTTATCATTGTTAAAACTGTGTGCATACTAATATCCCCTGTTGATTAATCATCTTATTGCCTGTCTGACATACCACTAACTGGCATGCTGTTGCAACCCTGAATGCCATTCTATATATGCATGGGTTATGTTGGTTGTGGCACTGTTATAATTGCACTATTTTGGGTTAATGGGAATATCCATGCATGCTATTTTGACTAATGTTGTAATGTGTTGTGCATGACTAACCAATATTCATTGTTAATTTCCACACCATAGCACTTATGGGAAGGCAGATCCCAGCAGATCCGCCTCTCCCACCCCACCTGGCCGAGGCACCGGGTCCCAGCACATCTGGGACCCAACTGAGACCTCTCTCATCTGCTGGTCCTGCACCACTCTCGGGTGAAACTGCTGCAGGGGATGGGGATCACCCCCCCCACAAGTGGGCATGTTGAGGACGTTGTCACCTGGGATGAGGTCTGTGGCATGCTGTGCAGTGTCCTTCAGATGGGGCTGGATGACCACCTGCAACAGGTGGAGGGCAGGCTGTTGCAACTAGAGGGGCAGCAAGCCCCTCCAGCTCAGCCCTCCACAAAGCCACCTTCGGGACTGTGATGAAGTAGTGGTGACTGCCATCGGGTGGAAACATCAGTGCCACTGCTACCACCTTGGGGGCTCATGACCCTCAGCTTCCCAACCACC
>NC_056728.1:1875650755-1875660755 GCF_019279795.1 Protopterus annectens
ATTTTTATTTTTATTTTTATTTTTATTTTCACTTTGTATATTTTGTTCTGTTAAAGGTATTTAAACAGTCTTAGGATTTTAAATAATGTATGGTGTTGTTTAAAAGGGGTCTTATATGAGTTGGAACATCAAATCTGTTTATTTATGCCCATCCAACAGTTTTTAAACATTGCTTTTTTACATTTTTGGTCAATTATATGCTAAACTTATTGCAAAAGAGGTCACTTGGCAAACATCAGTTGAACTATTTTATTCTTAAGCATATTCAAACTGTCAGTAGTATTTTTATATATCTCATTTTAGTTTATTGTGACTGATATTTTTATAAAATTATGACTAACTGGTTTTTAAAGAGTACTGTTAGCAGTCAAGCAAGTTTTCAAGAGTGCATTTCCTTACAATGGATTTCACGGGGTTAAATATTTTGATTATTGAATGTTTTAATATGTAATGGATTAATTACATTATAATTATAGAGATGCATTAATGAATTATCCAATTGAGGCAATGTGCTTGTTGTATAAAGGCTTGTCCTTTTTATTCATTCATTTACACTTGAGAAAGCCTGGTAAGACCAGGCGAAAGCGCTCGTGATTGAATCTGTTTTTGTTTTGCTTGTCTTTGAAATAAATTGTTTTTTAACATTAGACTTTGTGAAGATCATTTGCATCTACATTATCAGCAAACCTGCTTTTAAAGGGATTGTTTCAGTCGGAACACGACCTTGACCTACAGCACAGCAGTTGTTATTTGTGCTCTAACTACAGGACTTGGTGGGTCCTTCTCCGGTGTTGTTATTTGCATTTCATATATATATATATATATATATATATATATATATATATATATATATATATAAATACAAAGAGACCAACAACTCAAAAACAGTCCCTATCTAACCATAAAAATAATAGATACACATTCATAAAATCATGCATTCATTCATAAATGATGTGTTCATAAAAATATTTTCATAAAAATGACTCAGAGAGTTGCATTACTTCCATTCATAATGGATTGTTTGAATGTCTCCAATGCCATAGTATTGATCAGGAACTTTTTACAAATTTCCTGATAAAGGAACCCCTTATACCTATAATTCAGGGTCTTCCTAAAATTCATAAACATCATACTAAACCACCAATGTGGCCAATAGTGGTGGGGGGAGGATGGGCTACAGAGCCCTTATTACTTTATATTGAGCAACAACTTAAACCAATAATTTCAAAGAATAAACATATTTTAAGGGACACTATTAGAGGACCTCTATGATTCTGTTGACAATAAATTACCCTCTGGCACCTGCATCATGGCAACCTTAGATGTGCAATTGTTGTTTACAGTTATTCCCAACTGTCAAGGGATAGAAATGCTTAAACGATATTTAATTGATGATGGTACTTATGATGTAAGTAAAATTGATTTAATATGTTTCCTGTTAGAAATGGTTCTGGAAAATAATTTGTTCCTTTTTGAGGATAAGCTTTTCAGGAACAAGCTGGCGTGGCTATGGGCACATCCTTTGCAAATTGCTATTCCAACTTGGTTATGGCCACTTAGGAAAAGGAATTTGTGCTGAAGGAAGACATGGGTTTTCCTATCACATTCTTTCGCTGATTTGTGGATGACCTCTTCCTCTTTTGGGAGGAGGATATGTCCAGTTTCACCCAGTTTGTGGAATTCATCAACAATACCACTGGGTTTTTGAAGTCTACAGCTAATACTTCCCATACATCAATTGAGTTTCTAGATGTATGTGTTCATAGATCTGTGCAAGGAGATTTTATCACAGAAATATATAGGAAGGAGTGTTATAGGAATACCTATTTGGAATGGAGTAGTATGCATCCCCAGCATATTTTCAAGAATGTAATGAGAGGGCAAGCACTGAGAGTGTCAAGGTTAACAGCTAATGATGAGAGCTTTGGTGGAGCACGTGTAGATCTTGGTAAATCTCTCCTTGAGAGAGGTTATACTAAGGAAGAAGTTAATATGACCATTGCACAGACTCATAGTGTGAGAACAAGTCTAGGTAGACCATACTTTTCTGGGATAAAAAGGGCAACCACTGAAGCTAACCCTTGGAATGAGTACATGAGAGATCCAGTGACTTATTCCAGCAACATTAATTTGTTGAAAAATGTGTTCTCTAAGAATTGGAACGTTCTCTGTGCTGATGAAAGAATAAGACAAATGGTTGGTGATGTTCCACACTATGCTTTTAAAAATAAGAAATCTCTCAAGAGAATCCTCTGGGGACCTAAATTGAGCCATGGGGAAGATACCCAGACTCGAGGGTCTGGATATGGTACTTTACCATGTAAAGAATGCAATTTCTGTAAATATCTTGATACTTCAGGGGGATTCCATCATACAGATACAGGGAAAGAATTGAGTTTTTGTTTGAGGGCAGACTGTAATTCTACTAATTTGGTATATCTAAGTTACTGCTTAGTTTGTTTTTCATTCTATATAGGCATGACGGTTATGCAGGTTATGGGATCAGATTAGGGAACACTTCTATGACATATCTAGACATGCTGACACCAATGCATTAGCACGACATGTCATGACCGTGGGTATAGAACATGAGTTCAGATTTATGGTTATAGAGATGGTACCATCTAATGCCAGAAAGGGCCCTGTCAGGAATAGGGTTGAAAACAGTGAGCTTAAATGGATCATTAGAATGAGGGCAAATATGGGTAAAGGACTTAATAATGTTATCCATTCAACCCATATTAGCCAACAGACCTTTACATAGATGAGAGGATGTTGCATTGTTTTTATGGAATCATTTTTATGAAAATATTTTTATGAACACATCTTTTATGAATGAATGCATGATTTTTATGAATATGTATCTATTGTTTTTATGGTTAGATAGGGACTGTGTTTGAGTTGTTGGTCTCCTTGTATTTATATATATATTCTTGATGCACACATTTGTCATGTTGTATCTTTAAATGTCGAATTGATGTGATGTCATCGTGTGGGGAGTGTATTTAAATGTTTGAATTAGTCAGTTTAAATTGTCTGAGGAAGCAGCTTGACTGAGAAAGCACTCACCATTGTATTTATTTCATTAAACCAGCATTTTATCTATCCGTGGTTCAGTGCTCTTTACATATATATTTTTTACATATTTGTTTTTGTTGTGAGAGCACCGGTTTATCCACGCAGTCTACTTTGTTTTTTGATTATATTTGGATTTGGCTGGCTGTGTAGGAACATGGCTGAAGGCATAGTGGATGTGCCAGAGTTGGATTCTACACCTCTCATGAATAGCTCCCATGGAGCAGGGAGAAGGGACATTATTCCTCTGATTGAATACAGAGAAAAATCTGTTTTTGAACTTTCAGCCCAAAATAATGGATCCACAGGTGGACATGGCTTGTGAGTATGATGTTACAACTTTCAAAAGGGATTTTTTAAAGCTAGAAAATGATGTATGGAAATTGAAATGACTGCAAATGCAAAGGTTTCACTTGGAGGCTTGTTTAAGTCTCAAAATTGTACCACGTGGTTTTCGGGTATTGAATATGCCCTCGTATGGGAATACTTACAAAGGTCTACTATTGAAATGGCAACATATTAATATGAATACCAGTTTTCAATATATGCATCTCCTTATTGAATATTTTAAACTGGAGGAAGATGTTCTGTCTACTAACATAACTAAAATGCAGACTGATCTCTATGAAAAGTACCCGCCCATGGTGGTGGATGTTAAGATGGATCAGCTCATAGACAGTATTGCTATTTTTGAATCCCAACTACTTGTTTATAAGAAGGAGAAACTGCAGAGGGATTCCTCTGATTTTAGCAATGGATGTGTCTTCTCTTGGCCTATGGAATATAATGACAATAAGACCAATAGTTCTAATGGCGATTCACATAATACTCAAGTTTCTGTGGATTTGATTAAAGACAACAATGGTTCCACCTTAAATATGGTACAGGTACTGCAAGCAACAGAAACTAATGCAGGCATATGTAGTACTATGCCCCTCCCTGTTGTGACATTGTCTAACTCCCCTGTCTTCACTCATGTTCAGAGTGGCGCACGGAGGAAGGAAGGGGGAGCAATGACAGCAGAGGGATTAACTACTGGTGTTTCCATATCCAGTGTGGCCAATGGGGCACATTCTTTTAGTTCACAATTCTCAATCAGGTCCAACCATTTTCGGCAGAGGTCGCAGAGCCGTGGACAGATGAAGCAGAAGGTGTCTTTGGAGGACAACAACAACACACAAACCTTGAAGGGGATGTAGCAGGGCAACTGCGAACACTGATATGGAATATATCAAAATGGAATTTTTCAGCATTGGTGTTAGCTGTACTTCAAAAAGGTATGACTTTCATACCATCGGACAGAATGTCCCTGACTGATAATGTTATTGAATTGAAAACCTTCACACATAACATTATGTTGAAGCTTTTATATGGTGGGGAAGTACAGGACACTGTTGGTTCTGTCAACAATTTTAAAAGACCTAGTAGTTATGCTCCTATGGCTAATGGTGTTGAAATATTTGAAAAAAATGTGCTTGAAGGATATTTATAAAATCTATAATAACAATATTAAAACCAAATGTTTCTGAAATTTGAATGTTTATGAAAAGCAAGTGCTAGATAATTTACGACAAGATGCAACTATTTCCATTAGACCAGCCGATAAGGGAGGTCCGTTAGTAGTCATGGACCATTCTTGGTATAGGATGGTCATGTTAGACATGTTAAACAACCCTACAGCATATGAAAATATTACACATAGGGATGTCGAGAGTTGCATTACTTCCATTCATAATAGATTGTTTGAATGTCACCAATGCCATAGTATTGATCAGGAACTTTTTAAGTATTCCCTAGTAAAGGAACCCCTTATATCTATAATTCAGGGTCTTCCTAAAATTCATAAACATCATACTAAACCACCAATGAGGCCAATAGTGGTGGGGGGAGGATGGGCTACAGAGCCCTTATCACTTTATATTGAGCAACAACTTAAACCAATAATTTCAAAGAACAAACCTATTTTAAGGGACACTAAACAGTTTCTAGAGGACCTCTATGATTCTGTTGACAACAAATTATCCTCTGACACCTGCATCATGGCAACCTTAGATGTGCAATTGTTGTTTACAGTTATTCCCAACTGTCAAGGGATAGAAATGCTTAAATGATATTTAATTGATGATGGTACTTATGATGTAAGTAAAATTGATTTAATATGTTTCCTGTTAGAAATGGTTCTGGAAAATAATTTGTTCCTTTTCGAGGATAAGCTTTTCAGGCAACAAGCTGGCGTGGCTATGGGCACATCCTGTGCAAATAGCTACCCCAACTTGGGTTATGGTCACTTGGGAAAAGGAATTTGTGCTGAAGGAAGACATGGGTTTTCCTATCACATTCTTTTGGCGATTTGTGGATGACCTCTTCCTCTTTTGGGAGGGGGATATGTCCAGTTTCACCCAGTTTGTGGAATTCATCAACAATACCACTGGGTTTTTGAAGTTTACAGCTAATACTTCCCATACATCAATTGAGTTTCTAGATGTATGTGTTCATAGATCTGTGCAAGGAGATTTTATCACAGAAATATATAGGAAGGAGTGTTATAGGAATACCTATTTGGAATGGAGTAGTATGCATCCCCAGCATATTTTCAAGAATGTAATGAGAGGGCAAGCACTGAGAGTGTCAAGGTTAACAGCTAATGATGAGAGCTTTGGTGAAGCATATGCAGATCTTGGTAAATCTCTCCTTGAGAGAGGTTATTCTAAGGAAGAAGTTAATATGACCATTGCACAGACACATAGTGTGAGAACAAGTCTAGGTAGACCATACTTTTCTGGGATAAAAAGTACAACCACTGAAGTTAACCCTAGGAATGAGTACATGAGAGATCCAGTGACTTATTCCAGCAACATTAATTTGTTGAAAAATGTGTTCTCCAAGAATTGGAACGTTCTCTGTGCTGATGAAAGAATAAGACAAATGGTTGGTGATGTTCTACACTATGCTTTTAAAAATAAGAAATCTCTCAAGAGAATCCTCTGGGGACCTAAATTGAGCCATGGGGAAGATACCCAGACTCGAGGGTCTGGATATGGTACTTTACCATGTAAAGAATTCAATTTCTGTAAATATCTTGATACTTCAGGGGGATTCCATCATCCAGATACAGATAAACAATTGAGTTTTCGTTTGAGTGCAGACTGTAATTCTACTAATTTGGTATATCTAGGTTACTGCTTGGTTTGTTTTCCATTCTATATAGGCATGACTACACGCAGGTTACGGGATCGGATTAGGGAACACCTCTATGAGGTATCTAGACATGCTGACACCAATGCATTGGCATGACATGTCATGACCGTGAGTTCAGATTTATGGTTATAGAGATGGTACCATCTAATGCCAGACAGGGCCCTGTCAGGAATAGGGTTGAAAACAGTGAGCTTAAATGGATCATTAAAACAAGGGTGAATATGGGTAAAGGACTTCATGATAAGTTATCCATTCAACCCATATTAGCCAACAAACCTTTACATAGATGAGAGGATCTTGCATTGTTTTTATGGAATCATTTTTATGAAAATAGTTTTATGAACACATCTTTTATGAATGAATGCATGATTTTGATGAATATGTATCTATTATTTTTATGGTTAGATAGGGACTGTTTTTGAGTTGTTGGTCTCTTTGTATTCATATATATATTCTTGATGCACACATTTTTGATGTTGTATCTTTAAATGTTGAATTGATGTGACGTCATTGTGTGGGGAGTGTATTTAAATTTTTGAATTTGTCAGTTTAAATTGTCTGAGGAAGCAGCTTGACTGCGAATGTGCTCACCATTGCATTTATTTCATTAAACCAGCATTTTATCTAGCCGTGGTTCAGTGCTCTTTACATATATATTTTCTACACACACACACACACATATATATATATATATATATATATATATATATATATATATATATATATATATATATATATTTATATATACACACTCATATACATATATTACTATGTATAGATATGTATAGGAAGATACATATTTAGAAGTTGCACAGCATATTGAACAACCAGTATTCCTACAGTTGTCACCTTTTTAAATGGATAGTGTTTGAGTCTCTCATACAAAAGACAATTATTGCATGAAACATATACTCACAGAAAAGTCAAAGGATATGACACCACACACAGGTTTGCATACATATAAATGTTTATTTGTGTACTATTTCAGTTGTATATGCCATGTCATACAGCAGTTAGGTGTTTGAAATACATACTAACTGAATAATGCAAGTCTCAAGCAAAACATTTTATACAGTAATCTGAAAGTATAACATATGTTGCTGTTCAGGCCAAGGCCTTCAAGTAGTACAACAGTAAAGAAACACTGGCCTGGAAGATAAGAATCAATCAACACTAATTAATGCAGATGTAGTTCAGCAGCCTCCAATTACACTCTGTACTCAACCCCTAGGGAGAAAAGAATTAAGTTGTCACAATGAAAATGTATCTGTTACATAACAATGCTTAACTTAAAACATCACTATCACGCTGACAAATAGAACTGTCTGTAAGACAGTAAGCACTAGCCCACCACTGTTCCCAGGGTGAAATGTATTTAAATGCACAGCCATATACCTTAAGGTGTTTTACTACTGATATCCCTCACATGTTGTAACAGCATAGGTTATAAATGGTGCATACCCCTCCCTCAGAGAATGACTTACAAGGGCATATAACAGTGTTACATACACTGACCTCTGGATTGTACAAGGACACACATGTTTTGTCTAGCTGTAACCCACATATATATGGATCCTACCCCATAATATGTGTGGGGGGACCACAACATCACTGGGATGATGGCAGGAATGCCAGCACTATATAATGATAGGCCGCTACTTAACCTCTTACTGCATGACATCTGGACAAAGCCTGATATATAGGTGGAGGACAGAAGCTGCAACACAGGGCCATATCAGCAATATTGTTGTTATACACTGTGGAAGTTCCTGTTGTTACAGGATTGGTTGCAACATACCCTTATTCAGGAATATAAAGTCAGAAACACAAATGAATGTAGCCATGTACTGATAGCACTCAACAGACAGAATGCCACCGATATATCATAGACAAGACCTGTGTGGTGAACAGACAAAACATAACAGCCAAGCCTCTGGCCATCCTGTGGATATGCCCACAGTTAAAAACTATGCAGACAGACTGCATTCCACGCTAAACTAGCATGTACACACAAACCCTGTAAAACAGGCAGTATACAGTGCATATAACAACACTATGCACACTGTCCATAGTTCTGGAACCTTATACAAGTATGTAGTTGGCCTGTGTCTGCAAGTCCTGTTGTAAGAGGTATTGCTACCTGCTGCCTGTAACACTGCTGCCCGCACATAGGAAGGATGTCTTCCATACAGGACAGGTAAAGGGAGAACTACCACATAATGTAGTAATTTATAGTAGTGGGTTGCCATGACAGTGGTAATTGGAAGTACTACACAGCTGGCTGCATGCAAGTAGCAAGTGGTGAAAACTGATTGGTGCAGAGGCCATCACCTGACCATGTGCATCACCTACAAAATCCATGCTGCAATCTATTCAAATCAGCTCAATCCCTGTAGAGGAGAGAGATCGAGAGAAAAAAACAAACACAAACAAACAAGCAAACAGGAAAAAACAATATCTAAACCAACTAAAACTACAAAACAACCCTACATAACTAAGGGGACACATAAAAGTGTACTCAGAAGAGAGAACAATATTACAACAGATATATGAAACATATAGGTTCATAGGTTCATAGGTAAGTACTAGGCTATCTGCCCATGGGCATTTATAAGCCTAGCCACAGAGTGATGGCTTTCACCTCCCCATTAGATTAGTAACCTGAGCCTCTGTCAACAGGGCTCCTGAAGTGATCCCAGGGTAGAACTTACGATTACCCATCCACTCATCAAGATTTCTCTTGAAAAGGGTCAGAGAGGAGCTCTGTCGAATATGGATTGGGATTCTATTCCAAAGTGAGGGGAGTCACTGGGACAGGAATCTATCCCTCCAGCATGTCCTGTTTATTGTTGTACATAGGTTCAAGTCACTAGAACGAGTGATTCTGAGGGATCTCATTTTTTTGAGGTGAAGCATGTCCATTAGTTCAGGGTTTGACATGGCCCTATAGGTCAGGCATAGGTCACCTCTGAGCAGACAGTAAGCAACTGAGAAGAGCTGGAGCTTTATTAGTCGTGCTTCATAGGGTAATTGTTTATGGCCCTTAATCCTCTTAGTGAGGTACTTCTGTGGTCTTTCTAGTTGTTGCAGGTGTTTAGTGAGGTACATCCCAAATGGGGCATTGTACTCTATTATGGGCCTAATGAGTGAAGAGTAAAGGGGCACAATTACCTCCTTGGATCTGGATGAGAAACCCTTTGTGATCAGGTGTGCCACATAGAAGGATTTCCTGACCATTTTGGCTATGTGGGTATCAAAGGAGAGCATGCTATCTACTTGGGTACCCAGGTCCCTAATTACTTCTTCTGTACTTAGTGGATTCCCATCTATGTGGTAGTTTGTAGGTACTTTGTTTTTCCCAAATGGGATTACTATGCATTTTTTGGCATTTAGCTTGAGGCCGTGACTTTGACACCAGGTGTTTGTCTCTGTGAGACCCTTTTGCAGGATGTCTGTGTCAGCTGTAGAGTCAATTATTGCACCCAATTTACAGTCATCTGTGAACCTGGTTGGCCACAGTCCCTCTGCCTTTGCCTGTACTTCGGAGAAATATATACTGAAGAGGAGTGGTCCTTGGACAGAGCCCTGTGGGACTCCACTTGTGACTGGTTTAGAGTCAGACATGGTGCCTGCCACTCTTACCGTGTGGGTTCTGTCTGAGAGCCAATTGGCAACCCATCTCGTGACATAGGGGTTAATATTTAAGCTGGTGAGTTTGTCTATGATT
>NC_056728.1:1875665755-1875678255 GCF_019279795.1 Protopterus annectens
TCAAAAGTCCCCCAAAGGCATGTTTTGCAATGTGTACTAGTGTACCAAGACCAAGTTGAAAACCTACAGAGAGTATCAATTAAGATACACGTGCTGCAAAACCAACACCTCACTCCAGCTCAGGCCCACCATCCCTATCTGTACCTTGGTGGTGCCATTGTACACTTCTATGTTTGCCATTCATTAGCAGGGACTAGGCCAGTACACATGATGTCCAGAATTTGGGACACTGCAAAATGACACATGTGTAGTTGTCAAGCATCTCCAAAAAGGCTGAGGATGGGGAGGGGTGTCATCCTGAAACACAACAGTGAACTGAAGCAGAGAACCAAAGCTCGCTAAGAATAGCTGTATCTGCACACTGTCAAGGTCATGAATTGTGTCAGACAAAATCCTGACTCTACAGCAATAGTGATGGCACCGTGTGACCTCTAAGGGCTGTGCACATGAGTTGACCTTGTAATCATGCAGAGTTGGGGAACATTTGTAGGGCAGAGTGACCAAATAGTGGCAAATACAGATGGCCCATGCTAGTGTACCCCTTCCAGGAATAGTGACTGCTGTAGTATACTTAACAGTTGGTGCAACAAACCATCATGATAAGGGTGTGCACACATATGTACCCACAAATTGTATGCATCTCAATCAGCGTCTGCACAACTAACACATTTGTTTGATACTGCATTTGATTGCACAGGTCATATGTCATATATCAGATTCATGTAATGTTAACATATGGAGTAATGTGGCCCAGTAGCATATCAGGGAAGAGGGTGCCATGCCAGTAAGGGTGTGTACACTCCCCATAGCCACAGTAAGATTTGAAGGTTGTCAGTGTAATTGCATTTTATTGGTCATACATGCACCGCTGATCAAGAGATCTGTAAATCAGACATCAGGCATTCACAAATGACATCTGTCCACATATCATCCCAGGTATGTGTCAGATAAACACATAGGGGATGTGAGCAGCAGAGCAAGCATAACTGACAAACATATACACATTCAGCAATTTGTGTGTACACCTGTGAGATATGGTGCACAGTACATGTCAGGGTGCTGAACAGGTGCACAGCAATACTGTGTAAATGGGTGCAGTGTGTTCCAGGGAAAGGGGCATCACCTACTAACACAACCCATGTATCACAGAGCTGTATAATATTGGTAACAGGGATTGACTATAGCTGCACTGCATGCTGTTGAGTGCCATATGTCATGCAAGCTGATAAATGGGTAATGAGAGGTCTGTGTGTAATATCGTTGTGCAACCTCACCTGTAAGTGTGTGTGTGTGTGTGTGTGTGTGTGTGTGTGTGTGTGTGTGTGTGTGTGTGTGTGTGTGTGTGTGTGTGTGTGTGTACTGTTAAGCAATGACATACAGGTCTTAAAGTGCATTTCTTGTTTTCCCCACACAGGTGGCGAGGTGGGTCAAGGTCCCTCCTGCAGGCAAACTGATGTTAGTGTCAATACAGACACTGATAATGATGATAGATGTGTTGAGGCACAGGTGGGGTTGTCAGAGACTGAAGCAGTGCCATCGTTTGACATCCCACTGTTATCCACCCCATCCCCACACACACAGTCACATTGCCTATACATACCCCATCACCAGTGGCCATAGATGAGGGACAGTTGGTGGGTAGTGGCATGGGAAAGGACAGTGTGGTATCAATGGCATGTGTGTCTGGACACAGCAGCCATAACTGGATGCCACATCTGATGCCATCAGATGCATGTTTCAGGCTGTCATGGAGGCACAGGCATGTATGGAACAGTATACCAGACAGGGTCCGAAGCTGCAGGGGGCTAATCATTCAGCTGTTATTGACAACATTCCTGATCTTGCAGGTGCCCACCTTTGTTTTGCAGACATCATGGATAGATGGTTGGATGAGATGGTGGGAATCCTCAACTGTGGAATGTCTGTGCTTGAGCATATAGTGGGAGTAGTGCGACAGCCACGTGGATGTAGGCCAGCAACACCAACAGCTGGAGGTCGACTTGGATGTGCCAGAAGTCAGAGCTGCTTCTGTACTGGCAGTACCAGCCCCAGCATTGCAAGGGGGCACTGTATACACCACAACACAGAAGGCCACGTGCATGTGGCCTTGGCTGGTCCCAAGAGAGACCTGGATCCAGTGGACATATGTTATCATCAGGGAAAAGTACCATATTGTGGCTTGTACCTGGTGGTGCCCGTGGAACCCCTGGCAGGCACAGTTCTCATGTCCATGGACAGAGATGGCGAACTGCACACCCTGCCAGGTACAGTTTGCAGCTGTCCAACAAACCCCTGTATAAGGCAGCCACATGGCAGATCTGTGTGCATGCATACACACACACACATCACCAACACAGCTAGGGCAACCCCTTACCTACACACCCCACATTACAACAGCCCTATTAATAACTAAACCCCCTCACACACACACATGATGTCAAATGTATAGCTCAGCCCAGGTCTCTGGCAAACCAACAACACACTCAGTGCATATGATGATACCTGTGCCACATTCTTGTCATCCATAACATCGATGCAGAGACAGGCTAATATGGTTCTGATGCACAGGGTTGACTGTACTATGGTGTATCAATGTAATGCTGTGTAACATGTTGTCAGCACTAAAGTTTAATGCTTACATGTCAGGAAGTGTAGCTGTCCAGCCATGAGGCATTATAGCTGTTATTAACACTGAGTGATTGTGGTCTCCATAATGTATTCCGTTTGTGTTGTAGGTGTCCATGTGTCAGCAGGATGTTGGTCTGCTGTCATTTCCTACAAGGGGTATGGCACTGTAGTGACACCTTGACTGTGTCATATCTTGAGTACAGCTGAACACAGTTACTTCTTGTGCCACATGGCTGATAGGTCTGGGGTGTATGCAGGTGAGTGCGTGGTGGCTGATGTCAGCAGCCCTTCTACAGTGGATAATGGCAAGTGTACTGGGTGGTACACACCGCATGTTTGTGTATAAGACACACAGAGTCTTTGTTGTTGATGCAATACACAGAGAATACTGTGCACATGGATGTATGCACTTGTGCAAGAAACCCATTTTAGCCTATGTAATTCCACCAAGACAGAATAGGCACAACAACACACTGGGAAATAAGCAGTCTGCTAGTTTAATGTCATTGACAATGGTACTGGCAGGGTATATGTCCCCTTCTCCAATGAAGTGCAATTCTCAACTCAGTAAACAAAAGTGTAAACAAGTGTCACAGTAAACAATGACTTTGGTTATGAGTTCCATGATGATACATTCCATGGCCTTGCAGACCAGTCTCATCAGGCTAATAGGGCAATAGTTCCCAGGATCAGTGGTGGCTCCCCCTTTGTTGACTGGGATAGCTGTTGCTGTGCACCATTCAGTGGGCACAAAGTCTGATGGGAGGCTATTATTGAACATGATGCTTAGGTGGAGAGCCAGTTCATTCTGAAGTTCATGTAAAATGAAGCCTGGGATGTTGTCCAGTTCATGGATGTTGTGTTTCTGGCTTTAGAGAGTGCAGCTTTTACCTGTGTAGTTGTGATTACAGGACTCTGCATTCTTCCTGTATGGATATGGGCCTTTTAGGGGGTGAGGGGGTAAAGTTTGCACTGAACCTATCTGCCAGGATGTTGGCAATATTAGTTGGCTCTGTATTTTTCATGCCATTGTACTGTAACTCAGAGCAGATCTGGGTGTTGCCATCGAGATTCTTGACATAGCTATACAATGCTTTGTGGCTGTCCTTAGAATTAATGGTGATTTTGTTTGCGTAGCTAGCTCTGGAGGATCTTATAATTGATCTCAGCTTCTTACTGAGGCTGACCAGGTAGCTCCTCCACTTATGGGATTTTACTCTCTTTTGCAACGGTTTCTTCATTCTGTTGTACAGTTTGTTTATGGCAGGGTACCACCAGATTGGCTTCCTTTTTTTGGAGGATAGCATCTTGGTTCTTTTTGGGATAGCTGGATCCATGCACTTGTGTAAGTGCTTATAGAGTGCATTTGTGTAGGATTTTGCAGTTGTAACTGTATTGTCCATTTGTGTAGTAGTTGACTGTGCCAGAAGGCTGTACAATGCTAGGCAAAGGGTATATTTTGACAACAGGTCACATGACAATGGTCTGTGGTGTGGCTCAGGGATGTAGTCCCTGGATTGGCCCACACAGGTGGGTATTGTATTCACCATCCACTCATCTGGGTTACTATTGTGGGTGGCCAGTGCTGTGGAATGCTTGCCATGTATGTGTTCTATATTCCATAACATGGACAGTGTTTGGGTTGTGCACATGTCCCACATGCATGTTATGTTACATGTGGAAGTGTACCTGGGGTGTCTGAGGCAGGTTATGTGGACAGCATGTTATCATCTGACTTGGCATTCCTGACCTCATGTGGTGAGAACTGGCTATGGAACTGAGGTTGTTCCTACACCTAGATTGACACCGTGATACAGGTATTCACTGGTGTTAGTGGCATCTGTCCATACAGGGCATGTGCATAAGGCATGGTACTTCCTTTGTGGGTTACATTTGCAGACTCTACAGTTGTTGCAGCCGTCCAGTGGGGAACATAGCAAAGGACCACTGTAAGCAATTATTTGCCTATTGTAGGGTTGGAACAGGGTGCCATGTCCTCTGTAGTCCACAGCAATCACACCATGGTTGCTATGTGTGGACAATATGCAGGGAACTACCAATATAGTGGTTGTTACCTAGATAAGTGTTTTTGTGCATGAGACATGAGTGGAGAGTGTTCTCTGGGTAATACAAGGGTTGCCTATATTGTTCACCAATCAATAATGTCACATGTAGGGGTATGGATTGTCTACATTAACCTCTCTGCTGTTTGACATCTGTTGTCTTTGTAATGTGGACATTGTGACATATAGTAGGTCCTCAATATAAGAAATTTGCAAAACCCATCCAACAATCAGTCTTATTACACAGTCACAGTTACCTCCACACAGGATACTGATGAGAAACACACACACTTGACAGTACTGAGAGTCAAACCTCTACCTAGCTATGTATTGCTACTACAGTGTACCACATTTATCACTCTCACCATGGAGCTTATAGGGCTAGTCCTATTCCAAAGGTGTATTTTAAGGTGAATGACATCAGCAGGTTTGCCAAAGTAGGGCAATGGAAAGCGTGGTGACTGTGACTGGTCTAAAAAGCATTGATCCCTACACACACAAACAAACACACAGAATCTCACAGTTGCCATATTATTATTTTATTATTATTATTTTACATTTGTTGACCGGGCTAGTCTAGCTGGAGATATTTTCATTTTCAGTAGAGGCCCGGGGAGAAAAGCTCCACACAGAATACAATATAAAAGAAATATGATAGTGTTTGTAAGAAAGTTCGTAAAAGACAAAAAACTATAAGTCTACAGCTTCCTATAATTACTAAATGAGTTAGTTTACCAGTTCATACAGTTACAGTCCAAAAAAAAAACTTATACAAACATAAAATAGTTTGTATGATATAGATACTATATGATACTATATAAAATAATTACTACCACACACAATCATAGTTGAAAAAACTTTGAATAAAGCTAAAAATACTTTGTAAGATAAAGATACAGGGTAGGAAGTGAGCGAGAAGAGAGCTGAGAATAAGGGAAGTAGGAAGGGATAAGTTATGGAAAGGAGAGCAAGTAAGACAGTCAACAAGCAAAGAAGTAAGTTGGAAGACAAGTGGGAGTAGAAGAACAAAGCCAGGTGGAGGGTAGAGTCAGTGAGAAGTAAGAGGTAGTTCAAAGTAGAGTATAAGTAGTGGAAAGTTAATCAGGTTTACTACAGGAGCATATCTGGGATTAGAACTCCTACCTAACTAGTACATCACACTATAGCATTATGCAGTTAAAGCATGCACCACGGAGCTTAGAGGGCTATCTCTTCTCCAAAGGTGTATTTCAAGGGGAATGACATCAGCAGGCTTGCCAAAGTAGGGCAATGGAAAGTCTAGTGACTGTGACTGGCCTCAAAAGCATCGATCCCTACACACACAGACAAACACAAACACAGAGACTCACAGTTGGCATGTTTGGGATTGGAACTCCTACCTAATTATTATATCACATGATAGCATTATGCAGTTATAGCATGGGCAGCAGAGCTATCCCTTTCCCAAATATGTATTTCAAGGTGAATGACATCAGCAGGCTTGCCAAAGTAGGGAATGGAAAATTCAGTGACTGTGACTGGCCTTAAAAGCATTGATCCTTTATACACAAACAAACACACACAGAATTTCACAGTTGCCATGTCTAGAATTAGAACTCCTACCTAACTAGTACATCACACTATAGCATTACACAGTTATAGCACGTGTCACAGAGCATATAGAGCTATCCCTTTTCAAAGGTGTATTTCAAAGTGAATGACATCAGCAGGCTTGCCAAAATAGGGCAATGGAAAGTGTAGTGACTATGACTGGCCTCAAAAGCATTGACCCCTACATACACTCACACACACACACACACACACACACACACACACACACACACACACACACACACACACACACTCACATACACTACACACACACAGAGTCTCACAGTTGCCCTGTATGGGATTAGCACTCCTGCCTAACTAGTACATCACATTACAGCATTATTCAGTTATAGCACACTTCACAGAGCTTATAGGGCTAGCCCTTCTCCAAAGGTGTATTTCAAGGTGAATGACATCAGCAGGCTTGCCAAAGCAGGGCATTGGAATGTGTAGTGACTGTGACTGGCCTCAAAAGCATTGATCCCTACACACACAAACAAACACACCCACCCACCCACACACAGAGTCTCACAGTTGCCACGTCTGAGATTAGAATTCCTACTTAACTAGTACATCACACTATTGGATTATGCAGTTATAGCACATGCCACAAAGCTTATAGGGCTAGCCCTTCTCCAAAGGTGTATTTCAAGGTGAATGACATCAGCAGGCTAGCTAAAGTAGGGCAATGGGGAGTGCAGTGTGTGTGAATGGGCCATAAACCATTCATCTGGAAGCACACACACAACACTCAGTCACACACAAGTTTACATTTGACAGGACCATGTATACAACTGCTGGATGAATAAGGACTTGTACTGTCATGTTACACAGTTATCACAAGCACCTAAGACACTATAGTGCTGAGGGCTACCAGAAGCAAATGTCTACAGTGGTAGACATTTGCATATCATGTGGTATTGGCCAACTGGATGTGTGCTGGATGGGACAGGCCTCACGATGGGAAGATCTTTGTCACTGTCTGTCACACTCTTCCCCACATCTATGTATGTGTATGTATGGCCTATTATAGTGTGTTGTCCTTGGATATATGTGTGTATTTCTATCCAATGTGTGTGCAAAGCATGACTGGTGTGCAATGTGGAGTGTGTGCACAGACATCTGCGACTGACAGATATGTATAGTCCACTGTTGTTGCCAGACATGGGCTTCATTTTGGGAGCATGCCCAGTATGACCCTTCAATATTTTGTTATCAGATATGGGCTTCATTTCTCTAAGTGTGGGAGCATGCCAAGTATGACCTTCTGTATTTGAATGTGTGAATCCATTCCAGGCAGGTTTTACTCCAGTACAACCAGCAACCTGTTTCTGCAGGATATCTGTAGATAGGTTGACAATATGGGGTCACAATGGGCAAAAGATAGTGGGATACTGTAACTAATTGTGTATGTGCTGCTTCTGCTGCATGGTGTTGGTGTTAGCAGAGATATTCAGACATATGTACTGTTTTAAACTGGGATGCTTTATGTCATCAACTACTGACAGATATACACATTTGCTTGCAGTAATTTCCTGGGGAATACAGGATGAATGAAGTAGTGTCCATTATTGTGGTCTGCAACCTACGTATTCTTGCACAATCATACCATTCTGGAGGGGGAGCTGCAGACACTTGCTGATAGGTTTATGTAAATGGTTCAGCACCTTGGTACTGTGGTGGATGAGGATCCCATGCTTGTACATCTATTGATGTGACAGTATGGCCATATCCTGCTGTGGCCATACCTCACAGCTGTACAGATTCACACAGGTTATCCAGTGGCAGGCCTCATATTTATTTTATATATATGACTTCATCCAACTTGTAGATACTCCCACACATATTGATAAGGCCACAGAAAGAGAATCTATACTTGACTGGATCCTCACAAATCAACCAAATACTGCCCATCAATGTGGCACCCTACCATACTCTCTGAGCGACCACAGCCCCACTTTTATTCTTAGGCAAAAACTTAAAATAATTAACTCTCTCTCCCTTCTGCAAACCCGGTCTAACAAAAATTTTCCTAGAGACCACTTCATAATAGCCTTGCAACATTACAACTGGTCTCTCATCAAAACCCTTTCTTTAGACAAAGCAGTTGATTACTTCAGCTCCACATTCCTAAATATCCTCAATCAACTAGCCTCCTTAAAAACTATCAGGATATGTAGCAACCCCACCCCTTGGCTCCAGAAAACCACAAAAGCCCTACTTAGAGCTAGGGATAAAGCCTCGAAAACCTGGCATCACACCAGATCACCCGCAGCTAGGCAAACCTTTCACATGCTCTGAAACAAAGCAAAAAAGCAGGTTAAGCTCGATAAACAAAATTATTGTATCACTCAACAAATCAAATACAGTACCAAACTGCAAAAATTCTGGGCAGCAATAAATAACATCCTACAGCCCGGAAGTAGTTCCACTCCCGCACCCAATATAACAGGTGCAGACCTGGAAATAGCCTCCAACTTTAATAACTATTTCACCTCCTCAATACTCAAACTCTTAAACAACATCACTTCCTCCAACATCCCACAACCACCTCAGGCCCAAATCAATAACATACCTTTCACACTTAAGTCTGTTCCTACCTTTGCTATCCAAAGACTCCTAGCCAGACTCAAACCAACCACCCTTGCAGCCGATAACCTTCCTGACGAATGCCTCCAAACTGCATCCACAGCTATAGCCTATCACATTTCACTTCTAATAAATAGATCCATTACTGAACACACTTTTTCAGTGAAAGCGCTTTCGTTAAAGTGTGTTCGGTGATTGTGGATTCAGACTATTGAACTTTCGTTCAATAGTCCTAGATCCATATATGCATAGTTTTACATGTACATTTGCTTGAATGTATATATGGAAACTTAAACATTTATATATGCTTATTCATTTGTGAAATATCTTGCAATGGCTACCAGGTACTTATCTACTCTCATTGTATATGCTGTACACTTGTATTTTTAACCAAAGAGGGAATATCCTCTTATCATATACTAACAGTTGTAAAGTCTGCCATCTGTATGCTACTACTCTCTAATGTCTCTCTTGTAAATTTTTCTTCTCTCTGTAAACTTATGGAGTATTTCTCCCCAGGACTCTGCTGAAAATGGACACTTGTTGTCCAGTCGGACTATCCTGGCAAACAAATGTTAAATAAATAAATATATATTTCTGGTCATTACCCCTTCACATTGTGGTTTATGAGCAGGGTTATTGTCACCCATTCCTGTGTTTGCAGGCAGGGATAGTATGTGCACATATCTGAGTTTCACAATCCATGGAGTCCATGCTTCTACCGCCCCCCTGTTATTCTATCCTCTTCTGAACATTATGTAAATTATATCTGATAAGTATCCTTATAATTATTATTTAATCTCAGCAGTATTTAGGGGTTGGGCCACAGTTCATGCAGTAGGACATGGTGGACATACTACTGAGATTAGTCAACATGGCCTTGCATTTGTGTTTTGTGGACTGTGGACTGTGTTATGTCGTTATTTGGGAGTCCATGAGATAACATCCATTGGCAGTACGAGTGGGACACAGGCCTTTGACAGAGAACCGTAGGACATTTTGTAGTGATGCAGGCCATCTGTGGCTGGCCAGTGCATTGTGTCACACCTACAGTCCCAGGCTGCAAGCTACTGTATTCCCCCTGGGTTGACAGGGTAGGTGTACAAGGTGTTAATGGCAATAGTTTTTGTCCTTATTAATCCGTTGGTGTGGATGCTGGCAGGGTGCTGCTTACAGCTAGGGGCACACCTGCATGGGATACCTCTTCAGCATGCTGCATTCTGTGGATATTCCCATACAGAGGTGGGGGTCATATTGTACTCATTCCCAACAGCAGTGATATGATCTGTGAGGTACCTGTGGCTGATGGTGGAGTGAGCTGAGTGCATGTGTGCTATGGAAGCTACTTGCAGCTGACTCACAGATATACATGGGGCATTCCACTTATGCTGGCTTGTGCAGGGACATTAGCAGTTTCTCAGTACTTCATACCTGTGCCTTTTGTGGTCTGCCAATGTTTGGCCAGACTACATCATTATTCCATGCTATACAGCCAACTAATGTGCTGTTAACCTGTATGTACAAATCCAAAGGTGTGTCCGTTTGACAGTAACATTTTATACACTCTCTGTCTAGGGTACTTCCACCTGTGTACTATTTGTATGTCTGGGCCCACATTCATGACATGTCCATCTTTCAGATGGTGACAGATATTACATCCGAACAATTAGTATGGACTAATGTTCGATTATGTCTTGTTGGGATACATTGTGTTTGGCACTGCAGTTGTGAAAACATGGCGCTGACATCAACAGTACTGGCCATTGGCCACCAGGACACAACCCTCCATGCTGACCACTTTTACACAATATACAACACCCAAACAACCTAACAGACCCCTGCATATTGTACACGTGCAACATCTATCCTGCTACTTTGGCCAGCTCAGGTAATCTGTGCTCCACCGTTATTATACCCACACATACATGTTACTACATTTCTACATAGGATTGTGGGGTGGGGCACACCTGACAACTGTAAACATTTGCTATGACTGTACTGGTATTTCAGGTACTCTGTTGGCTTCCATTTCATTCTGTATTCTGACCTGTCATGCAGACTAGAGGCATATCAGTGTAGTACAGTTCTTAGGTTTTACTGACCTACATTTCAGTTTCAGACTTTTTACCCTTCAGAACTATCTTCCCACTGCCTGACTTGTTGTAGTTTGTCTGTGTAAGTCTGGAGGAAGGCTGTTCTCCATTGCCATCACTCAGAGGCCTTAGCACAGCCTTTCTTTGTGTTTGTCTACACCTGTCCTAATGGCTGAGACTGTTGCTGGGTATGTGAGCCTCACTGACATGCATGTGTGTGTGTCCTATGAACACACATTTGGCCGACCACATGTCCTGCAGTGGGTTTTGTCACCTTGTCTAGTACTGCTTACTATGTTGACACCAGTATTTTATATGGATTTCATGCTGCTCATATAGGTGTCTACTATCTGCTGTCATCCCACTCAACCACCCGATTCCCTTGAATGCTCACATCCATACCATAGATACAAGTAGCAGAACATATTACTTCATTCAGCAATTGATAGTGACAGTGACTTACCTTGTGGCTGTGCCAGTATTGAGGATGGTGCTGGAGGGCTGACTATGTCAGATGCACATAGTACGCTCCCTATACATGATTAAGCACAGGTAGTGTCATGTTTGGCATCCCTTTTACTGTATGTGCAATTCAGAGAGAGGTGTCATTCCCTGGGTTCCTACAGTGTCAGTGTATGCATTATGCGTTGCCACTTTGCCAAGGCCTGGGCGTACTGGGCATGCCTCCTTCTGACTACATGGGCAGGTTCAGGTTGTTCCTCCTCTGAGTCACTCTATGCCCGTGCTGGCCTTGGCAATGGTAGGGGGCTGTGTGGCCCTGCCCCATGCTGTTCCTGCTTCAGCTGTTTCCACAGGATCATATTGTGTAGCATGGCACATACAATAACAATTTGGGTACATGTAGCTGGTGAGTACTGCAAGGCTCCACCAGATATGTCCAAGCACCGGAACTGTGACTTGAGCATCCCAAACACATGCTCTATTATGATTCTGGCCTGTGCATTTCCCTCATTATGGAGTTCTTGTTCGGGTATGTGTGCATTTCTGATGGATGTCATCAGCCACAGCTCCAGTGCATAACCAGCATCCCTTACTAGATGGCCATATGGGATGTCTCCATAGGCAAATCTCTTGTACAGCTGTGTCAAATGCCACATGTGGGAGTCGTGATACCTTCCAGGTCTGCCAGCACACACATTCATTATAATGACCTGGGTATTGCACATGACCTGGCAGTTGATGTAGGGGAATCTCTTCCGGTTTATGTAGACTCTGCCCTGCTCACCAGGTGGTGCTTTGATGTGTATGTGCATGCAGTCTATAGCACCCACTACCTCAGGGTATTCTGCTATTTGGTGGAAGAGATGCATATTGCTGGTCAATGTCTCATGGGTATTGAGGAAATATATGTGCTTACCGGCATGTGCTGACATGGCATCCAGGAACTGGTGGAGTACCCAGGATGCTGATGTCTGTGTGATTCCCATGATATCCCCAGTTGGCCTTTGGAAGTTACTTGTGGCTAGTATTCTTAACCCTACACATACCTTGGTATCCACTGGGATGGATTCCCCTC
>NC_056728.1:1875686415-1875776415 GCF_019279795.1 Protopterus annectens
GGGCAAAAAGGCCCAGGGGGGGCCGGGGCTACAAGAATGGAGTGCTCCTCCATGCCTCTTTTCATGAAGTCCAGGGAGGTAAGTCTCAGGTCATTCACACCAACATGGACAATGACAGAGTCATATTTGTACTTGTTGTGGAGTGACCTGAGTGTGTGCATTATGTGGCAGTTCCTGGCACCCAACAGGCAGCTGACAGTAACTTTCTCCTTGTTTAGCCTGGTGAGTGGAATATCAGTGTGCCTGACTATAGAGTCACCTATGACTATAGTGTTGGGTACGTTGTTATGCCTTATGGGCTGTGGTTGAGTGGCACACTGAGTCTGTGGGCTATGTGTCATTTGGGTTGTGTTGGGGGGGTGGAGGTTGCTTGCATTTCTGCTTTGGAGGTCTCTGTTGCTTGAGCAGATGTTTATTGAGAGATTCAGCGAATGTAGGTGTGTGTTTCATGTTTCTATGTGTGTGTTTTGATGGTGTTGTATTTTGTGGGACTATGTGATGAGTATGGTGTGGTACAAGTGTTTATCTTCTACTCTTGACTGTCTAGTCCATTCTTGGGTGAAGGGAGCTTTGCTTCCAGTTTGGCTATATAAGTGCATCTCTCACAGGTTGTAGTGTTGAGTGGTAGGAGGAGAGAGTTGTCTGTGTACATGAGGCAATTGCTTCATTGCCCCAAGATGCCCAGATTCATCAGATAGACAGGAGAAAACACCAGAAGCTGCCTGGATAGGTGCTTATTTATTAAGTACTGAAAACTGTTTTCCTCTAGACAAGTGAGGAAAGTTGAGTGCTGTAGTAATTTGTAGCTTATTTGGTGCTTACAATGAGTTCTGAACAAGTGCTGAACTCAAAGAAACAGATTTTAGTGCTAAAACTAAAACACTGGCTCATTCTAAGGGAGAATTTGAAGAGCAGACTTTATGGTTCCTGGAATAATTTAACCCTAGCTAAGCAGCGATGTATAAAGTGTATATTTTTATTTATTTCTTTATTTTTATAACAATATCAAATGAGCAAACTGATTTATACAATTAACCAATAAAAAGCTAAAAACTGAGCCCAGTTCCAGCAGTCTTCAATCAAACAAGTTCTAACTGCACACTCCTGCCACTAACGTGGAGGGGAACCTTCTCCAAAAAAAGATGGTCTGGATTAGTGCTCATGTTATACAAGCAAAGCTAGATTCAGCAGGTCTGAATTTAGTCTATGCTACAGCAAACAAGGCATACCAATTTCAGAAAGAAGCAGTTCAAATAAGCGGGCACAATAAGCCTTTTAACCAGAAACTCTCAGTTCAGAATTGTAGAATCTACCCTCTCCTCCCACAAGAGTGCAGACCACACCTTATTAATGTAAAATAAGTGGCCCAATGCCCAAGTGCTTAAACCAGAACAAATACACTTTTAGAATAACAGACACTAAGCCTTCAATCAGCAACTCCCAACTTAGAAGGATGTAAACTACCTGTCCTGCCACAACAGTGCAGACCACAAACCTTCTTAATGTAAAACAACTGGTCTGAAGCCCAAGTGCTTCAACCAAAGGCTTAGAATAACAGTTACAATTTAATCAGGCTACTAACAAGCAGCAATAAATGCAGCAGAATAAATGCAATTAAGTACTTTTAAGAACAAGCAGCAAAAGCAACATAAATTAATAAAGTAGGAAGAAACACAAATACAGTAAAATCAGAAGAATAAAGTGTTTTTTTTATATAACAATAGAAAATGAGCAAACTTATTTAAACAAATTACCAATTTAACCTTTAAAAAGCTAAAAACTGAGTCCTGTTTCAGCAGTCTTCAATCAGACGAGTTCTTACTGCACACTCCTGCCACTAGGGTGCAGGGGAACCTTCTCTAAAAGAGATGGCCTGGATTAGTGTTCAAGTTATACAAACAAAACGAGATTCAAGATGCCTGAATCTAGTCTATGCTACAGCAACCAAAGCGCACTAATTTCAGAAAGAAATGGTTCAAATAAGCAGGTACAATAAGCCTTTAACAAGAAATTCCCAGCTCAGAAGGGCAGAATTTAGACTCTCCTCCCACAAGAGTGCAGACCACAAACCTTCTTAATGAAAAATAACTGGCCTGAAGCCCAAGTGCTTTAAACAGAACTAATACACTTTTAGAATAACAGACACTGAACCTTCAATCAGCAATTCCCAACTTAGAAGGATGTAAGCTACCTGTCCTGCCACAACAGTGCAGATCACAAACCTTCTTAATGTAAAACAACTGGTCTGGAGCCCAAGTGCTTAAACAAAAATACTTTGAGTAACAGTTACAATTTAATCAGGCTACTATCAAGCAGTAATAAATGGAGCAGCATAAATACAACTGAGTACTTTTTTTAGGAAGAGGCAAAAGCAAAATAAAGTGCATTACTTTATTTCTAGGCACAGTTTTTGTATCTGACAGACCTGTGGGGGGAATGTTTGTTAGCACTACCTGAATGTTGCCACACATATTACCAGATTCCACATTAGTATAATGCACATACATCTCACTCTGCTACTGCACACACTCTGGTCACAGCTTCACAACATGGGGGCGGAGATGGGACATACTTTGCTTATTACTCTCATAACATTTTGGGGAGTTGCTAGAGTGACAAGTTTGTTCTTATACATGTCTGACAATCAGTTGTATGTCATAATTTGCTGCCTAAACATCTGGGATCATCCCACTGATTTCCCAGGGGGACAGTGTAGCAGGCACTGGATATGGGCCAATTAACTGGAAATTGTGGACATATCTGTACAGTTGTGGGGTATGATTCTGCATACATCTTACTACTACTCCCAGGATTCAAACCATGGCTGTGTGTGTTAAAAGTACAACAGTTCACATCTTAGTTGAGTTGAGTGTGCTATTTGGATTATGTTGTCTATCTTTTTACTGTTTTCTGTCTAAGTCTCTCTCAGTTGTACAATATGATCTCTTGTGATTACAACAGTCATATCAGACATTCCTACACATTTTATTTATGTAGCATAGTGTGGGCAACAGTGCTTAATACAACAGTACTAATAAGAAATTGCAACACTACATTACCATATGATACCGGAGTATACACAGGCAGTCCAGCAGTTAGACCTTTATTGTCAAGTTGTTAACCTTTTATTTACATACAACCTATTGAGACCTTTCCTGCCATATTGTCTGGTGTATTCGATGCATGCCTTAAACAATACTGGGTTTATACTGACAACTTTTTACTACTTTTAGATTTATTTCGTATGACAGTACATGTAAGAGTATTACTAACCTGCCTCGCAATGCAACCTCTGCAGTCTACAGGCATGAGCTTTCCAGTTCACAGTCTGCTTGTCTGCCACTGTCAAAGACATAAAAAGAAGAGCTCCCTCTTTCTGCACTTCAGGTCAGCATAGTGATGCCTGACCTGCTCACCAGTTTGAGGTATGCCAGTGGCACTGGTGAGGTCATGGTTAAGATGGTCCCAGGCTTCCGCTTTATATTGGGAACCCTGGTATTGGGCCTGCAGCAGTCTCTGGTCATGGGCTTTAACAAGGAGTGCTGACATGACTTTGGGATGCCCCAGTGCTTCACCTGAAAGCACACTCCCTCTCCCACTCTGGTCATAGTGCCTACAAGAGGAAGCTCCAACCAGTTATGAGATGTATTCCCACCTGTTGGGTTTAAATAGAGCCGATTTCCCGCACTTTGCCATGATTGGACGGTTTTGAAAATGTTAAGCTTTGGGCAAACCTGCTTACTTAATGTTGGCATTGCTTAAAAGGGCATACCAATGGGCAATCTTATTTTGCTGGCCTACACATTGCTTACACCTAGTAAGTAAGGCTGTGCAAAGCTTAGCATTGCTTAAATTTTAATTTGCATACTATTTGCTGTTTGACATTTATTTATTATTCATTACATGTTATATATGTGTATGGTGTACACTGTATGGGGTCCTTGTGTTTATTAGGGGATTTCAACAGTTTATTACAATGAAACCTCATATCTGGACTTAATGTAGTACTCCAGTTCACATATTTATGTTATGTAGTAGATTATACAACATAAAACTGTATACAGATTCTTTTCACATGTTAAGTTTAATATTCCTATAGTGAGGATCTGTTTTGTGATACATCAATCTTATGTACTACTGTGATGGCTTACTGGTTAACTACTGTAGTTATAGTTTACATGGTCCTGGGTTCAAGACCTTCAAGGGCTGTTTATTTTGTTTCTTGGCAGAATAGCGGCTGTTGCATACAGAGTGATTAAGGCACTTTTAAGCAATTGTAAGCATGTTTGTGAGGGTTTGCACGAAGGTAAGCAATGCTAACCTCCGGTTAAATATGCTTACAGAGAGTTAGTTTCAATATTGCTTAACCTGTGTGCACATTGCTTAACCCTGCACAAATGGGCTTAAACCCACTTACTATTGCTTAAATATGCTTACTCCCACTTATTACTGCTTAATGGTGCTTACTCCCACTTACCCCCGCACTGATTTCGATAGAAATGTAAAATGGTTCTTGGGAAGGTGGTGGAGTTGGACATTTTATGGATTTATCATTCATTACACATTATACCTTCGATTTTTATACCTGATTCATGTGTATATTTACTGTGTGGGGCACTTGTGTTTATCTGTGGATTTTACATTATTACAATGAAACCTCACATCTGCATTTAATTCAGTACTCCATTTCAAAAATATATGTTATTTAGTAGGTTATGCAACAAAAAATATTGTTCATAAAGTGATTTGACTTGGAGAAGGGAATGTATTGCAGTGAAACTAAAACCAGGAATGACTGTTCGTAAGGTGAATGCTCTGACCACTACACTATTGCAGTACTGCTTCATTTGCATATATCTTGATATTTATCTTCTTGTTCCATTTAGGCTTCTGTTTGATAAAAAAATGTAACTTGTGTATATTATTATATTTTAACTATTGCTCTTATGAACTTGGGGGGTATTGCTGGGGGTATGCAACCCACTATGAGAGGTCTTGTTCATTGTTATTGCTAACCTGCATTTCTTGATTGCAGGAGCATGTATATTGTGAGACCTCTACTCTCAGACATGCCTCCTGCACTCTTCCATGCTCTGTGTTCATTTAGGAGCTCAGGCAGTGTGCCTTCATTAATATGCATTGCGTGCTGCTGTGCTGCTCCTAAATGGTCGCTTGCATGCTTAGTCCTGCATGGAAGATTACTGAATCCAAGGGCATGTTTCTGAATCAAAGACTGTCCATTAGCCTAACTGACCAGTCAGTGGAGAGGATCTATACAAATCCTGGGCAATATTTTTTAAAGGTTTATTCCTATTTTAAAAAACTTTCTCACTCCATGTCTGCTTTGTCATTATGAAACATAATAAATGAAAAAAAAAAATCACAGTACCAAGGAAAGCATGAACTAGCCAACACCCCTGAACTTCTAAGAAATAAATATACTAAACAACATCTGAAATGTCAAAAAATGAGTTTACTGAAGTTTTTTTTTCTGTTAGGAATTCCATGAAAGTGATGAAATACAAAACATCTATACTATGAACTAATCTTATTGGCTAAACACCAAGTAGATATGTTGTGCTAGGTTAAACGGGGTATATTAACTGAGGCCTTCATCGGGTCTATATTAGAACATTGAAGTTTCAAAACTTTGAATGTTCTAATATCGAACCCTATTCAGTGAAAGCTAAAAATATCGAAGCAACAAAAAAACAATTTTTTTCCTAGGGAAATAATTTGGCTGTCCGCTTCTGTTGCTTTGGTATTTCAGTGCTGTGGTGGAAAGTTACAGGTCATGTTCAGGTAAGTGTGCGATTGAGTGCGGGTTAGGGTAGTTAGGGTTAGGGTGTGGGTTAGGTATGTGTGCAATTGTGTGGACGTGAGGGTTAGGGCAGGTTAGGTGAGTTAGGTTTAGGGCATGGGTTAGGTGTGTGTGATTGTGTGGACATGAGGGTTAGGGCAGGGTAGGTGAGTTAAGGTTAGGGTGCAGGTGAGGTGAGTGTGTGCTAGTGACAGACCTTAGGGTTAGGGTTTGGGTTAAGGTAAGTGGATAGTTAGTGGTGTGTGTATAGTTTAGTGTAGGGTTAGGTGTAAAATTATAGGTGTATGTGTGTGGATTGCTGTTTGTTTGGTGTGCTTGTGTTGTGTGTATGTGTTTTGGAACAGCAAACTTTTACCCTAGGAAAAAAATCACTGTTTTGCATGTTCGATGTTTTCAGCTTTCGCTGAATAGGGTTCAATATTAGAACATTCGAAGTTTTGAAACTTCGATGTTCTAATATAGACCCCCTTCATCAGTTAGATTGTCATCTGCTTTGACTGGCCAATAAAGTGATAAATTTATAATTGAATCTGTGGTACCTCGGCTTCTTGGGTGATTCTAACACAATTCTGAGTTTTTTGTAGGTTGATAACTATTTTAGAAAAAATATTCGTAAAAATCACAAAGATGGTGGTTTGCACATAAGTGTAGTGGTTATACACTAGATCTTTGTGGATCAGAATTGTTAATATTAATCATTTCCAAGAGAAATGCACTGGACTGTCCCAAAAGGATAATTTATTGACTCAGTTCTGTTTTTTTTTTTTTACTGTTTTATGACTGCCCTGCTTATTTACCTGTCTGGTGAAGTAAGTTTGTATATGACACCAAATTAATTTTTCCATGTACATGTCTTGGACAAAAAGTGTGTTTTTATACAACTCGGTGATCTGGTCCAGTTTGTCAATATTTACTAACATGAATTTAAAACCTGAAATGATACTTTTTTCAAATAGAATACAGGCTATGTGTATGTCACTTATGAAATAATCCCTGCTGTTACCCTTGAATACTGTCCTTTTTAACCATTTCATTGAGACATGTGCAGGTATGCTACTCATCTATGATACCCTACTGAAGAACAGATGTTCCCAAATAGGGTATTACTTTACAAGTAGAGCCAAGTATCAAGTCTGTAGCTTCACAGTAGGAAGTCAACCTACCATCACGCATGGATTGTGTAAAAAAAAAAAGGAATGGCCGTCATACTATTTTCTCTTATTAAATGTAACTGTTCAGTTAGAACAGGAGAAATAATACAAATAACTGTGAAATCAGTTACAAGTACTTGCTGTTCCTATTTTGCTTTCCCTCACGGTCTTCTCTAAAACGGTGTATCTAGTGAACACAGGGAAGAAATAAAACTAATGCATTTAAATCATTATTTATTTGTGGTTTATATTGTCTTTCTACATTGCATATTTCTGCCTGATAAATTTATATGAGTTTTGTATGTATCCACCACTGCATAACTTATATGTAATTTGTTTTTGTCTACTACTGTATAACTTGTATGATTCATGTCTGTGTTATATATGTTTGTATGTCAAGGCCTCCTCCGAAAATGGGTACTCATCCAGTTGGACTTTCCAGTAAACAAAAATAAAATAAAATAAAAATAAATAACTATGTAAGTGTGTGTGTGTGTGTGTGTGTGTGTGTGTGTGTGTGTGTGTGTGTGTGTGTGTGTGTGTGTGAGTGTGACTGAGGGAGAGAATGAAAGACAGAGAAAGAGAGAGAGAGAGAGACAACTAAACAGTATGTGTGTGTGTCTGTCTGCGAGGGAAAGAAAGGAAGATTGAGTAAATGCATGTATTCTTGTACTTCTCAACTTTTATTGCTTAAGAATAATGGGAAAAGCCAACAATAATAGGATGATTTAGACCCAAAGTCAGGGAAAATGTAAATATTATCCTAATTTCCTTAAAAGATAACAGAACAGTAAGTTTTGCATCAGCATGCTTTTTCTGAACAATATGAAGTATATATATATATATATATATATATATATATATATATATATATATATATATATATATAGGTTCATAGATTACAGTTAGGCTGACTGCCCTTGTGGGACATTTTAAGCCTAAACAAAAATACAGAGCCAGAAAACTGTGACAGAAAGGCTTCATAATATAAAAATAGGAGAACAACACAGACCGGTTTCGGCAATGAGTTTATCAAGCCTTCAACAGCATAGTGAATTATAATTACAACCATTCTCCTTTTATATTATACCACCACTGCAGGCTAAATGAGAGAATTTCTTCTAATAACATTAAAAATATTAATTAAGTCCTGGTGCAAATAAAGCATCCAGTTGGATGATCCATTTTTTTCTCCTTGTTTAGCAGTTGATGCCAACCTGATTTATTATTTCTATTACCTTGCATTTTATCAATAGTGAAATTGAAAACTGCATTGCGATGTTTCTCAGTATGTTTATATAAAGCATTTGTTAGTTTCCTAACCCTGATATCACTTATGTGTTCCGAGATTCTGAATTTAACTGGTCTTGAAGTCTGTCCCACATAAAAGGCAGAGCAACTGCAAGTAGCCATATAGATGAGCCAATCTGACTGGCAATTTGCAAATAATGAGATATTAAACACTTGCCCAGTATTTATGCTAGTAAATTCCCTGGTCTTCAACATCCTTTTACAGTGAGTACAGTGACCACATGGGAAACAACCTTGCAAAACCTTACCTTCTAGTGTTGTCTGTGTTGAGTGCATATTAGATGTATATATATGTTTGTAAGGACTCATGTATGAGCTAATATTTTTGCCCCTTTTAAAAGAAAAATGACATGTATCATTTACAATCTCACTTAGCCTGGTATATGCTAATAAGATATCCCAGTGCCTGCATACACTGTTGAGTAGGACATCAGTATTCCTACCATAAGTAGTGATTAGTCTTATGGGTGAATTGTTGTCTGTTGTTTTGTCCCTATACTGAAGTGAATCAATCCTGTTTTGATTAGATGCCCAGTGTTTAGCCTGGTGGATATCCCCTCTCTTGTAGCTCCTCTGCTTGAATCTCATAGCTAGGTCTTCCTCATATGAATGATAAGTGGCAGCATCTGAACATACCCTTTTAATGTGTAAAAACTGTGACTTTAGAATGTTTCTGCATATGTGAGGAGGATGAAAGCTGGTAGCATGGAGTAAGGAGTTGAACTGTGGGTGTTTGCAATAAACCTCAGTTGTTAATGTGTGATCAGCATCTCTGGTTACTAACACATTAAGAAAAGTGATTTTGTCCGTGTCAAAGGTAACTGTAAAATCAATCCCCCATTTATTATCATTCAAGTATTCAACAAACTCCTGAAGATAATTTATATCAGACCTCCATACTAACCAGCAGTCATCCAAATATCTCCTCCAAATGTTGATATCATCTATGTAGATGTTGTGGGACTTATCATAGATCAGTTGTTCCTCAATATAGGCCATGAAGAGATCGACATATATGGGGGCAAAGGAGGCCCTCATAGCAGTTCCTTTAATCTGTAAATAACAGTTGTTTTGAAAATACAAAACATTTTTAGTCAAAACATGCTCTGATAAACAGAGTAGGAATGTACTAAAGCCCGGTTGATACAATTCGGACCTAGATAGCCAATATTCTAAAGCCTGCAAGCCTTCCCAATGGGGAATATTTGTGTATAATGCAGAAACATCCAAAGTACACATAAGCCACCCTGCATCCAACTGCATGTCAGAGATGACCCTAAGGAATACAGTGGTGTCTTGAATCTTTGCTCTGACCCATTTGAGCAAGGGTTTTAGATGTAAAGTCAGGAACTGGGATAGAGGTTCACTAATTGAACCACTGCCAGAGACAACTGGCCTACCCGGTGGGTTCTGTAAGCTCGAGGTGAGCAGACATTGAGGACTTAGCACTGCATATTATTTATACTTTTGGTTCTATTACTTGTGTATGCAGGGGCTAATATTGTCCTTAAATGATACAAGGATACATTCCCATTTTGTTTGATATTTTTGATTGCGGGCATAGCACTGCTGAATTAACACATGGAATGTTATTACTATATGCAGGGGCTATTATTGTCCATGTTTTCTTTCACCTGGGGCCATATATTGATATTTATTTTCTCATCAGTACATAAAGTGTTTGGCAACAATTGGTCCAGCAGGGGCTATTATTGTCCTCAGTTCTTTTGATATAATCAGGAAGCATTAGCTTTATATATTAATATTTTCTGAATTTAGACTGGGGACTTAGCACTGCTGTGAACGAGTTTTCAGTGGTTGGTATTGTCTGCAACTGTATAGGTGCTCAATATACTGAAACAAATAACACATATGTGCTGATTGTTTGGATTGCCATTTATTATATACAACTATCTTAATTGGATTATTATTTGGGGAATGTCACAGTCCAACAGCAGCTTATTATATCTTTTTCTCATTTTTTATAAGAAAATATAAGAGAGTTTGACCCACAGATGGATCTCACTAACTTGCTCAAGGGTTTATCATCAGATAGGGATGATTTGGCAATTTCTGGACTAAATAATAATAGCATACAGAATGGACCTGTGAGTATCATGCAAGCAAATATGTGTATAGTTGAATTTCACAAACTTAACAAAAATATGAGAGCCCTGAGGGCTAATGTATGGCATGCCAAATTATTTAAGGCATACATGGCCAAAGACATCTCACCCAGAGGTTTGAAGGTACAAATTCAGCCTTTGGTTCCTGTTGCTGATACTACCCTTTTAGAACAATGGGCTGAGGTGCAACATAAAGCATCTATAGAATTTGTTAAAACCCTAGCATCATATTATGATAGAACCATTGACAAAAATGTATCTGATATCACACGTATGTGTATTGATATTGTAAAATATGAGAGTCAAGAGGGTTATAACTGTTTAAAGAAATTGAGTCAGGATATTTTGTCATTGGAGCAACAGTTAAAAGAAAAGAAGATGAAAACATTTCATAGAGATGTAACAGATTATGAGGGTGGACATCCCTATGCCACTATGAAACATGTGAGATTTGAACCTATGAATAAGAAATTTGTCAAAAGAAAGAGACCACGTTCCATACTAAAGAAATCAACCTTATCTAGTTGTGAGGATTCAGGTGAGGAATCTTCCTCTGGTTTAGAGTCCTCTACACAAAATGTCACAGATTCACCAGTGTCAAAGAAAAGTAACATGCCTATCCCTTTAGGGGCAAAGAAAAGCAGGGGGCAGGAAACACAGGTGTAGACAGCATGGAAGAATTGCTCAAACTCATGGTACAGAATTAGAACAGAATAACGTACTTAATATTTCCCCTGTTGAATTGTCCCCTACTCATGTCAAACTACTTAATAAAGGTTTAAATTTTATACCTGGTTTTTATGTGCCTGAAGACACCTTTGCACAGGATATATCCTCTTTTTGTAGATGCCTTAACCTGAAACTGTTTTTCCAAACAGCATATGAATCAGAACCACAACATGGATTTAAATATAATAAATCCAATTTCATTCCACCCATGCATCCTGCTGTACTCATGTTTCAGAACTCAATTCTCAAAGATCTACATTTTAACTACAGGGATCACCATGCGAAATCTAACAATTTATCAAAACATGAGATGGACATGATACAGGAACTGGGTACTAATCATGAACTAGTAATACTGCCAGCAGACAAAGGTGAGGCTATAGTGGTACAGGATTGGTCACAATATAACATGGAAGCAATGAGATAACTCCCTGATAAATGTTATTATACACAAATGGTATGTGACCCCACTACCGGCTTCAAAAATCAAATAGATTGTTTCTTGAATTCTGCCAAAGAAGAGGGGATTATAATGGACAACACATTGCACCATTTAACAGTTTGGGACCCCTCCATTCAGTATGTGCACTTCTTACCTAAAATACATAACGGCTTACAGAACCCACCGGGAAGGCCAATTGTCTCTGGCAGAGGTTCAATTACTGAACCTCTATCCCAATTCCTGACTTTACATCTAAAACCCTGGCTCAAATGGGTCAGAGGAAGGATTCAAGACACCACTGAATTCCTTAGGGTCATTTCTGACATGCAGTTGGATGCAGGGTGGCTTAAGTGTACTTTGGATGTTTCTGCATCATACACAAATATTCCCCATTGGGAAGGCTTGGAGGCTTTAGAATATTGGCTATCTAGGTCCAAATTGTATCAACCAGGCTTTAATACATTCCTACTCTGTTTAACAGAGCATATTTTGATTAAAAATGTTTTTTATTTTGAAAACAACTGTTATTTACAGATTAAAGGAACTGCCATGGGGACCTCCTTTGCCCCCATATATGCCGATATCTTCATGGCCTATATTGAGGAACAACTGATCTATGATAGGGACCACAACATCTACATAGATGAGATCGACATTTGGAGGAGATATATGGATGACTGCTGGTTAGTATGGAGGTCTGATATAAATTATCTTCAGGAGTTTGTTGAATACTTGAATGATAATAAATGGGGGATTGATTTTACAGTTACCTTTGACACAGACAAAATCACTTTTCTTAATGTGTTAGTAACCAGAAATGCTGATCACACATTACCAACTGAGGTTTATTGTAAACGCCCCCTGTTCAATTCCTTACTCCATGCTACCAGCTTTCATCCTCCTCACATATGCAGAAACATTCTAAAGTCACAGTTTTTACGCATTAAAAGGATATGTTCAGATGCTGCCACTTATCATTCGTATGAGAAAGACCTAGCTATGAGATTCAAGCAGGGGAGCTACAAGAGAGGGAATATCCACCAGGCTAAACACTGGGTATCTAATCAAAACATGATTGATTTACTTCAGTATAGGGACAAAACAACGGACAACAATTCACCCTTAAGATTAATCACTACTTATGGAAGGAATACGGATGTCCTACTCAACAGTGTACACAGGCACTGGAATATCTTATTAGCAGATACCAAGCTAAGTGAAATTGTAGATGATACATGTCATTTTTCTTTTAGAAGGGGCAAAAATCTTGGCTCATACATGAGTCCTTACAAACATGTATATACATCTAATATACACTCAACACAGACAACACTAGAAGGTAAGGTTTTGCAAGGTTGTTTCCCATGTGGTCACTGTACTCACTGTAAAAGGATGTTGAAGACCAGGGAATTTACTAGTATAAATACTGGGCAAGTGTTTAATATCTCATTTTTTGCAAATTGCCAGTCAGATTGGATCATCTCTATGGCTACTTACAGTTGCTCTACCTTTTATGTGGGACAGACCTCAAGACCAGTTAAATTCAGAATCTCGGAACACATAAGCGATATCAGGGTTAGGAAACCAACAAATTCTTTATATAAACATACTGAGAAACATCGCAATACAGTTTTCAATTTCACTATTATTTATAAAATACAAGGTAATATAAATAATAAATCAGGTTGGCATCAACTGCTAAACAACAAGGAGAAAAAAATGGATCATCAAACCGGGTGCTTTATTTTCACTAGGACTTAATATTTTTAATGTTAATAGAAGTAATGCTCTCATTTATCCTCTAGTGGTGGTATAATATAAATGGAGAATGGTTGTAATTATAATTCACTACACTGATGAAGGCTTGATAAACTCATAGCCGAAACCTGTCTTGTTCTCGTATTTTTATATTATTAAACCTTTTTGTTACAGTTTGCTGGCTCTGTATTTTTGTTTTGCTGAAGGACTTTTGGGTTCATGCAGCTACCATACTTGCAGGGGCTCATTTCATTTTGGACAGTTTTAAGCCTTGTCAATTACCCCATGTGAGAATCAAACCCGGCACATTGTGCCTATAAGATAAACACTTTAACCACTACACCATCCTATCAAAATCAAACTTTTTTCCAAGTGACATACTGAAATATGAGGCAGAATTAAAGGTATTCTACAAAATCAGGGACAGTTAGAGGCATGTGGGATGGAGATGAGAGGAGAGAGGAGATGCAGTGTTTTTTACTGTATGGATTTTTTATTTCATTTGAACATAACAAGACATCTACAGTCAAGAAAGGGGTTGTAATTGCTGGACACATTTGCATCTGTGAGTGTCGGTGTGTGTCTATTTTTATGTGCGTGCATGTGTGTGTGTGTGTGTGTGTGTGTGTGTGTGTGTGTGTGTGTGTGTGTGTGTGTGTGTGTGTGTTTGTGTGTGTGTGTTTGGTGGTGTGTGTAGATATTAAATACATATGTAATGTATGTTTTGGATATATGTATGTTTTGGATGTAAAATATGTCCTCCGACAGCAATTACACATCCTACAGCAAATAGGAACAGGTGGAGGAACTATTTTATATGAAAAATATAAAGGTTTATGTATATACTAATAGTGAAATAAATGCTTGCAAATTTGACAGTGTTTTTTTAAATATGATAATGCCCTCCAGGGTGAGTATTATAGGGGAAATAATAGACCTTCCAGGTATGTCATTCCACCCCTGGGCAGTCCATTATTTCTCCAGTAACATCCACCTTTGACAGCAGTATTGATTTTACCTGACCTGTTTTTTGAGTATAGTGTTTTTTTTTTGTTTGTTTTATTATTTATTTATTTTTGCCTATATTCCAGGGCAGCATCAGTAAGCTGGGGAGAATTCAACGTTTCTTTATGAGTCAGGTTACAAGTGCCAAATAACTTAGTTACAAAAAAAGTGATGGATTGCCCTGAACTTCTACTTTCACTGCTCTTTTATAACTGAGCTAATCGGGGGAAGGGCACTGAGCAAACTCTGATCTGTGTTATATAACATTAAGTATTCTGTTTTTGCTTATTTTTACAAGTTATTTATAGCACTTTTATTGTCTGCTGGATACTTTTCTAGCTGGTTTCACTGTGTGTGTGGTATTAACTGGAAATTTTCTACATTTGTTAAGCATCTGTTTGGGTTTGTTTGTTCTGATTTCCTGCCAAGAAGTATATCATATAACTTATTTGTTTGTAGTTAAAAGCATTCTCTTGAGTCTCCTTGCTCCTTTATCTGTATAAAACTTTCATTTAAAGGCTCACTGCTGCTTTACTGCTGTGATAAACATTTTTGCAGTTTTTTTTCTACCTAAGTAATGTGGGTAGTTGTAGCATTGTCCATATTCAGGTTTGTGTTTTGGGCCTAGTTGTTTGTTTGTAGAGGCTGTGTGTCTGAGCACATGTTCCAGGCCATCTTAGTTTAGCCAAAGCCATTTTTGCATTTCAGTGAGAGGGAAATGTTTATGGTCATTGGCTGATTTGGGGTTACCTGGACTACTGCTTGGAGTAAGCACCTCATTGATTCTTTCGATCCATTTTAAAGTTGTTTCAGGTTTTAACTTTCTGTTACTTAAGAAGTTAACTTGTGAGTGTTTCTGCCATTTCACACTGAGATAACTGGAGGAAGGGCACTGAGCAAACTCTGCTTTGTGATATATAACTTTAAGTATCCTGTTTTTTGCTTATTTTTACAAGTTATTTATAGCACTTTTATTGTCTGCTGCATACTTTTCTAGCTAGTTTCACTGTGTGTGAGGTATAAACTGGAAATTTTCTACATTTGTTAAGCATCTGTTTGGGTTTGTTTGTTCTGATTTTTGTTTCCCACCCTCCCTCCTTATTGGTATCCTGTTCTTATACTTGGTGGCTTTGCAGTTGCCCACCCCTGCTGTAAATTTGATCTGGGACACTCCTCCCAGACTAGTGTCATTACCTCACTCTACCTAATACAGGGAGAACATTTGAGAAGGCCAACCCACTTAGTTCTTAACCTTGAGTTATCTTCTGCTCTGCGTTTCTCCCTTTCCACTTTACAAAAAAAAAATTCTAATCTTGTTTCCTACCTTTACTGTAAGAAGTCTAGTCCAGATACAGATTTGCTGTATCCAGGACTGTTTGTAAGTTTGTGAGCTCCCAGCCTTTCTGTGCTGGAAGGAAGCCTTCTAGCTTAGCAGTGGGAGGGTAAGCACTAGGTAGCTTATCTAAAAAAAAAATACTTTATGTATTGCTGCTTAGCTAGGGCTAAACTATTCCCAGCACCATAAAGTCTGCTCTTCAAATTTTCACTTAGAACTAGCCAGTTTTTTAGGTTTAGCAATCAAATCTGTTTCTTTGAGATTAGCACTAGTTCAGAACTCATTGTAAACACTAAATAAGCTACAAACTACTACAGCACTCAACTTTCCTCACTTGTCTAGAGGAAAACAGTTTTTAGTACTTAATAAATAAGCACCTATCCAGGCATGTCTAAGGGTCAGCTCCCAGTGTTTTCTCCTGTCTACCTAATGAATATGGGCATCTTGGGGCAATGCAGCAATTGCCTCATGTACACAGACAATCCTCTCCTCCTGCCACCCAACAATACAACCTGCGAGAGATGCACTTATATAGCAAAACTGGAAGCAAAGCTCTCTTCATCCAAGACTGGACTAGACAGTCAAGAGGAGAAGGTAAACACTTGCACCACACTATACTCTTCACATAGTCCCTCAAAACCTAAACTACCAAAACAAACACATAGAAACCCAAAACACACACCTACATTCACAGAGGCTCTCAACAGAAATCTGCCCAAGCAACAGGGACCTCCAAAGCAGAAATGCAAGCAACTTCTACCCCCCAACACAACCCAAATGGCACATAGCCCACAAACTCAGTGTGCCACTCAAACACAGCCCATAAGGCATAACAACGTACCCAACATTCTAGTCATGGGGACCTCCTTTGCCCCCATATATGCCAATATCTTCCTGGCCTATATTGAGGAACAACTGATCTATGATAGGGCCCACAAAATCTACATAGATGAGATTGAAATTTGGAGGAGATATATGGATGACTGCTGGTTAGTATGGAGGTCTGATATAAATTATCTTCAGGAGTTTGTTGAATACTTGAATGATAATAAATGGGGGATTGATTTTACAGTTACCTTTGACACGGACAAAACCACTTTTCTTAATGTGTTAATAACCAGAAATGCTGATCACACATTAACAACTGAGGTTTATTGTAAATGCCCCCTGTTCAATTCCTTACTCCATGCTACCAGCTTTCATCCTCCTCACATATGCAGAAACATTCTAAAGTCACAGTTTTTACGCATTAAAAGGATATGTTCAGATGCTGCCACTTATCATTCGTATGAGGAAGACCTAGCTATGAGATTCAAGCAGGGGAGCTACAAGAGAGGGAATATCCACCAGGCTAAACACTGGGCATCTAATCAAAACATGATTGATTTACTTCAGTATAGGGACAAAACAATGGACAACGATTCACCCTTAAGATTAATCACTACTTATGGAAGGAATACGGATGTCCTACTCAACAGTGTACACAGGCACTGGAATATCTTATTAGCAGATACCAGGCTAAGTGAAATTGTAGATGATACATGTCATTTTTCTTTTAGAAGGGGCAAAAATCTTGGCTCATACATGAGTCCTTACAAACATGTATATACATCTAGTATGCACTCAACACAGACAACACTAGAAGGTAAGGTTTTGCAAGGTTGTTTCCCATGTGGTCACTGTACTCACTGTAAAAGGATGTTGAAGACCAGGGAATTTACTAGTATAAATACTGGGCAAGTGTTTAATATCTCATTTTTTGCAAATTGCCAGTCATATTGGCTCATCTATATGGCTACTTGCAGTTGCTCTGCCTTTTATGTGGGACAGACTTCAAGACCAGTTAAACTCAGAATCTCGGAACACATAATCAATATCAGGGTTAGGAAACCAACAAATTATTTATATAAACATACTGAGAAACATCGCAATACAGTTTTCAATTTCAGTATTATTTATAAAATACAAGGTAATATAAATAATAAATCAGGTTGGCATCAACTGCTAAACAACAAGGAGAAAAAAATGGATCATCAAACTGGGTGCTTTATTTTCACCAGGACTTAATATTTTTAATGTTAATAGAAGTAATGCTCTCATTTATCCTCTAGTGGTGGTATATTATAAATGGAGAATGGTTGTAATTATAATTCACTACACTGATGAAGGCTTGATAAACTCATAGCCGAAACCTGTCTTGTTCTCATATTTTTATATTATTAAACCTTTTCTGTTACAGTTTGCTGGCTCTGTATTTTTGTTTTGCTGAAGGACTTTTGGGTTCATGCAGCTACCATACTTGCCGGGGCTCATTTCATTTTGGACCGTTTTAAGCCTTGTCAATTACCCCATGTGAGAATCAAACCCGGCACATTGTGCCTATAAGATAAACACTGTAACCACTATACCATCCTATCAAAATCAAACTTTTTTCCTAGTGACATACTGAAATATGAGGCAGAATTAAAGGTATTCTACAAAATCAGGGACAGTTAGAGGCATGTGGGATGGAGATGAGAGGAGAGAGGAGATGCAGTGTTTTTTACTGTATGGATTTTTTATTTCATTTGAACATAACGAGACATCTACAGTCAAGAAAGGGGTTGTAATTGCTGGACACATTTGCATCTGTGAGTGTTGGTGTGTGTCTATTTCTATGTGTGTGTGTGTGTGTGTGTGTGTGTGTGTGTGTGTGTGTGTGTGTGTGTGTGTGTGTGTGTGTGTGTTTGGTGGTGTGCGTAGATATTAAATACTTATGTAATATATGTTTTGGATATATGTATGTTTTGTATGTAAAATATGTCCTCCAACAGAAATTACACATCCTACAGCAAATAGGAACAGGTGGAGGAACTATTTTATATGAAAAATATAAAGGTTTATGTATATACTAATAGTGAAATAAATGCTTGCAAATTTAACAGTGGTTTTCTAAATATGATAACACCCTCCAGGGTGAGTATTATAGTTGAAATAATAGACCTTCCAGGTATGTCATTCCACCCCTGGGCAGTCCATTATTTCTCCAGTAACATCCACCTTTGACAGCAGTATTGATTTTCCCTGACCTGTTTTTTTGAGTATAGTGTTTCTTTTTGTTTGTTTTATTATTTATTTATTTTTGCCTATATTCAAGGACAGCATCAGTAAGCTGGGGAGAATTCAACGTTTCTTTATGAGTCAGGTTACAAGTGCCAAATAACTTAGTTACAAAAAAAGTGATGGATTACCCTGAACTTCTACTTTCACTGCTCTTTTATAACTGAGCTAATTGGGGGAAGGGCACTGAGCAAACTCTGATCTGTGTTATATAACATTAAGTATTCTGTTTTTTGCTTATTTTTACAAGTTATTTATAGCACTTTTATTGTCTGCTGGATACTTTTCTAGCTAGTTTCACTGTGTGTGAGGTATTAACTGGAAATTTTCTACATATGTTAAGCATCTGTTTGGGTTTGTTTGTTCTGATTTCCTGCCAAGAAGTATATCATATAACTTATTTGTTTGTAGTTAAAAGCATTCTCTTGAGTCTCCTTGCTCCTTTATCTGTTTAAAACTTTCATTTAAAGGCTCACTGCTGCTTTACTGCTGTGATAAACATTTTTGCAGTTTTTTTCTACCTAAGTAATGTAGGTAGTTGTAGCATTGTCCATATTCAGGTTTGTGTTTTGGGCCTAGTTGTTTGTTTTTTAGAGGCTGTGTGTCTGAGCACATGTTCCAGGCCATCTTAGTTTAGCCAAAGCCATTTTTACTTTTCAGTGAGAGGGAAATGTTTATGGTCATTGGCTGATTTCGGGTTACCTGGACTACTGCTTGGAGTAAGCACCTCATTGATTCTTTCGATCCTTTTTAAAGTTGTTTCAGGTTTTAACTTTCTGTTACTTAAGAAGTTAACTTGTGAGTGTTTCTGCCATTTCACACTGAGATAACTGGAGGAAGGGCACTGAGCAAACTCTGCTTTGTGATATATAACTTTAAGTATCCTGTTTTTTGCTTATTTTTACAAGTTATTTATAGCACTTTTATTGTCTGCTGCATACTTTTCTAGCTAGTTTCACTGTGTGTGAGGTATAAACTGGAAATTTTCTACATTTGTTAAGCATCTGTTTGGGATTGTTTGTTCTGATTTTTGTTTCCCACCCTCCCTCATTGTTGGTATCCTGTTCTTATACTTGGTGGCTTTGCAGTTGCCCACCCCTGCTGTAAATTTGATCTGGGACACCCCTCCCAGTCTAGTGTCATTACCTCATTCTACCTAATACAGGGATAACACTTGAGAAGGCCAACCCACTTAGTTCTTAACCTTGAGTTATCTTCTGCTCTGCATTTCTCCCTTTCCACTTTACAAAAAAAAATTCTAATCTTGTTTCCTACCTTTCCTGTAAGTAGTCTAGTCCAGATACAGATTTGCTGTATCCAGGACTGTTTGTAAGTTTGTGAGCTCCCAGCCTTTCTGTGCTGGAGGGAAGCCTTCTAGCTTAGCAGTGGGAGGGGTAAGCACTAGGTAGCTTATCTAAAAAAAAAAAAATACTTTATGCATTGCCGCTAAGCTAGGGTTAAACTATTCCCATCACCATAAAGTCTGCTCTTCAAATTTTCACTTAGAACTAGCCAGTTTTTTTAGTTTTAGCAATCAAATCTGTTTCTTTGAAACTAGCACTTGTTCAGAACTCATTGTAAACACTAAATAAGCTACAAATTACTACAGCACTCAACTTTCCTCACTTGTCTAGAGGAAAACAGTTTTTAGTACTTAATAAATAAGCACCTATCCAGGCATGTCTAAGGGTCAGCTCCCAGTGTTTTCTCCTGTCTACCTAATGAATATGGGCATCTTGGGGCAATGCAGCAATTGCCTCATGTACACAGACAATCCTCTCCTCCTGCCACCCATCACTACATCCTGCAAGAGATGCACTTATATAGCAAAACTGGAAGCAAAGCTCTCTTCATCCAAGACTGGACTAGACAGTCAAGAGGAGAAGGTAGACACTTGCACCACACCATACTCATCACATAGTCCCTCAAAACCTAAACTACCAAAACAAACAAATAGAAACCCAAAACACACACCTACATTCACAGAGGCTCTCAACAGAAATCTGCCCAAGCAACAGGGACCTCCAAAGCAGAAATGCAAGCAACTTCCACCCCCCAACACAACCCAAATTCCACATAGCCCACAAACTCAGTGTGACACTCAACCACAGCCCATAAGGCATAACAACGTACCCAACATTCTAGTCAATGGGACCACCTTTGCCCCCATATATGCCAATAACTTCCTGGCCTATATTGAGGAACAACTGATCTATGATAGGGCCCACAAAATCTACATAGATGAGATTGAAATTTGGAGGAGATATATGGATGACTGCTGGTTAGTATGGAGGTCTGATATAAATTATCTTCAGGAGTTTGTTGAATACTTGAATGATAATAAATGGGTGATTGATTTTACAGTTACCTTTGACATGGACAAAATCACTTTTCTTAATGTGTTAGTAACCAGAAATGCTGATCACACATTATCAACTTTCAGACACACTGATGTTCCACTCACTAGGCTATACAAGATGAAAGTTACTGTCAGCTGCCTGTCGGGTGTCAGGATCCGCTACATAATGCACACACTCAGGTCACTCCACAACAAGTACAAATATGACTCTGGCATTGTCCATGTTGGTGTGAATGACTTGAGATGTACCTCCCTGGACTACATGAAAAGAGACATGGACGACCTGTCCAATCTTGTAGCCCAGGCAGGCATGACTGTAGCCCTGAGTAGCATCCTGGATCACCCAGAATGATACAATAGTACAAGGACAAAATGATTGATTTCAACAATTGGCCAAGCTTCCAATGTCATTTTAAGGTGATCCAGTATCTGTCTGCCTGGGATGACATGATCGACAGACCACGATGCTTTGCCAGAGGTAGCCTGCACCTGTCGCCCTTGGGATTCTGGATACTGGCTAAAGGCTCTTTCCACCCCTATAGTGCCTTTTTTAGGCAAGGTTCAAATGACAAATTCACCACTGTAACAGGTACAAGCAAGCAAAATCTGAGGGTAATGCTACTCAATGCTAGAAGTCTAAACCTCAAAATGCACTCACTCAAAGCAGTCCTTAAAATGGAGAACATTGACATCTGTGCAGTGACAGAGACCTGGTTCAAGGCTCCAAAGAGCACCCCTGCATTACCAGGCTATAATTCATACCACAACTTTCGGCCACCTAACCTGGACCGAAACACTAAAGGTGGAGGAGTGTTCATATTCATTAAGGATATCCACACCTCCAAGCTAGTTGCTTAGCATAATGCATCCAAGATTATCCAAGTGCAGCTAAATCTGGGCAAGACCACAATCCAAATTGTAGCTTGCTACAGATCCCCCACCATGTCCCAGGATTCCCACTCCTCATTTATTGATACACTGGAAAATATTAGGGTACAACCTAACACTGTAAAAATGGACAATTTCAACTACCCCACCACTAACTGGGAAAACTACTAATGTACCAACTCTTTTGCTCAATGTTTTCTGGAATCCATAAATTCCAATGCCTTGGATCAACTTATCCACACCCCCACTAGGGGCAGTAATATCCTAGACCTGGTCATTACCAAAATGGGCAACTGGTGTTCCACACCAGAGGTCAATTCCTCATTGGTCAGATCCAACCACAAGCTAATCATCCTAGACATCCACATCCTGCCACCATCCCCCATTAGGGAAACCACCATAAAAAATGTCTCCAAAGCCAACTTCAAGCTTCTTAAGACAGAAGTGGCAAACTTCACGACACCCATGCAGACAGACTATAGAGGTATAACTGCTGAAACCTGCACAAATGCCCTTTATAAGCACTTACACGAGTGCATGGATCGTGCAATCCCTAACAGAACCAAGATGCTATCCTCCAAAAAAATGAAGCCAATATGGTGGTCCCCTGTCATAAACAAACTCTACAACAGAAGAAAGAAACTGTTGCAAAAAAGAGTAAAATCTCATGATTGGAGGAACTCCTTGGTCAGCCTCAGTAAGAAGCTGTGATCCCTCATAAAATCTTCTAAAGCTTGTTACAAAAACAAAATTGCCACTGATTCTAAAGACAACCACAAAGCATTCTATAGTTATGTCAAGAATCTCAATGGCAACACTCAGATCTGCTCTGAGTTACAGCACAATGGCACTAAATATACAGAACCGACTGATATTGCCAACATCATGGCAGATAGGTTCAGTGCTAACTTTACCCCCCTCTCACTCCCTAAAGGGCACATCTCTATACTGGAAGAATGCAAGGTTCCTCTAATCATGGCGGCACAGGTTAAAACCACATTCTCCAAAGTCAAGAACACAGCATCCATGGGACTTGACAACATCCCAGGCTACGTTCTACACAAACTACAGAATGAACTGGCACCCCACATAAGTACTATGTTCAATCATAGCCTCAACTTAGGCGTTGTGCCCACTGAATGGTGCACAGCGACGGTTATCCCACTCCACAAAGTGGGAGCCACCATGGACCCTGGGAACTACCACCCCATTAGCCTGACGAGCCTGGTCTGCAAGGCTATGGAACAGATCATCATGGAGCTTATAAACACATTGGTAATCTCCAAACTCTGGATCCCACCCACTTCGGGTTTGTAAAAGGCAGATCATATCTCCTAAACCTGATAGACTTCTTTGTAGTGGTCAGCAAAGATGTAGATGAGGGTAAAGTGGTTCACATAGTCTATCTAGATCTCGCCAAGGATTTTGACACCATCCCCCACTCTTGAATTATAGTTAAACTCACTAAACTAGGTATAAATCCCTATGTCACAAGATGGGTTGCCAACTGGCTCACTGACATAACCCACACTGTGAAAGTAGCAGACTCCAAATCCTTCTTCAGACCAGTGACAAGTGGAGTACCACAGTGTTCAGTCCTGGGTCCTTTTCTGTTTGGTATCTACTTCTCTGAAGTACAGGCTAACACAGAAGGTCTTTGGCTAACAAAGTTTGCAGATGATTGCAAACTAGGAGCTATAATTGAAACTCCTAATGATGTGGACATCCTACAAAAAGGCCTCACTGAGACAGATGGCTGGTGTCAAAGCCAGGGCCTCAAGCTCAATGCCAAAAAGTGCATTGTCATCCATTTTGGTAAAAACTGTGTACCCATGAACTACCACATAGGCGGTAGTCTACTTAACACTGGAAGTGTGATAAGAGACCTTGGGACACAGGTGGACAGTAGTCTCTCCTTTGATAATCACATCACCATAGTAGTCAGGAAATCCTTCTACATGGCACACCTCATCACAAAAGGTTTCTCATCCAGGAAAAAAGACTTCATTGTTCCCCTCTACTTGTCACTCATTAGACCCACTATAGAATGCAGCGCCCCTTTTGGTATGTACCTCACAAGACATCTACAAGAACTGGAAAGGCTGCAGAAATACCTCACAAAGAGGATTACCAGCCTCAAACAGATGGCCTACACAGACAGTCTCACAAAACTCCAGCTTTACTCCATCGCATATCGCCCACTCAGAGGCGATCTCTGCCTAACATACAAAGCTATGTCAAACCCAGAGCTGTTGGACATGCTCCACTTAAAGAGATCTCAATCCATTCAAGCTACACTCTCTGAGGACCTGAACCTTGTCACCACAATAAACAGAACATGCTGGAGGGATAGATTCCTGTCCCAGAGACTTCCCATACTCTGGAACAAACCACCTATCTACATCAAACAAAGCTCCTCATTAGCACTCTTCAAGAAAAATCTTGATGATTGGATGTGAGATAGGAAATTCACCCCGGGGATCACTTCTGTGGCTCTGCTTGACAAGGGCATGGGAAAATAATTTTCTTGGGTGGCAAAAGCCAGGGTACCTTTTTGGCTAGGCTTATATAGGCCCTAGGGCGAATAGCCTAGAAAACTAAATATGAACCTATGAACCTATGACCTTATCAAAGCATGCAATAGTTACCTAGATGTTTATTTATTTATATTTGTTTACTGGCAAAATCCAACTGGGATAAAACCCTTTTTCATTGGAGGCCTAAGAAGAAAAGTTCCACATTTAACACCAGTTTTACACATACATAAAATACAGTTACATGCTATCAGAATGAATACAAAATATAGGTAGGTGTACATACATGAGAGAAAAAGCTTTACAATAGCTTAGATAAACATCACTTAGAAACAGAGCATGTGCATAGCTTGCCTTGGTATATACAGTATCTTTCACTCATTAGAAGTAGACACAAGCTGGTATACAGTAACAAGAGATGTGATATTGCAAAATATAATGTAATATTACCTGTGATTCCTAGCCATTAAAATAATGAAAAGATGAGGCAGCTTAACTGTGGAAATATTAGAAATTGGGGGAGATTGATAATGTTATATAGTATGATATGTTAGTAATAGGGCAACTGTGAAAGTATTGTTACATTTAAGATTGAGATATAAAGTAATTAGGAAAGTGAGAATGGCTGAGGTTACTTGGACTGTTATAAGAAGTATTAGTTTTGGATGGACAAAAAGAGAGACAGACAAATGAAACTGAGACAGATGGGGCAATGAGATAGTAGGTGATCTAATTAGAAAGAAGAAAAAGAGAATGAGTCTTTTCATGTATATCATCTGAATTGAAATAATTTGGTAAATAAGGTTATTCCTTGTGGTTTAGTGAATATTTTTCTGACCTCATGGAGAAAATTTAGGAAGCAGATAAGACAAGTATTTGGAAAAAAGCTAGCAGGTGTGGCCAAAAACTTTACCATAGCCAGAAGCTGAGAAGGAGTAGAGCCAAGATTTATTGTTTAATAGTAACTTGAGGTAAGTGTCATGTCTTGTCTGTTTTATTTGTAGCAGGATGACATTCCAATGTTTAGTGAATTAATTGTGTTATAGCAAATTATCGGCTGAACTCCTTGTTTTGGACATGGAGAGGAGAGATTTGATACTTGGCTAATAGACTGTCTTGAGTTTTGACTATGTAAGGTAGTGGGGGAGTTTTAGCCTGTGTAAATCTCTAAGAGCTATGCAGTGGTAGGATTTAAGTGCAACATTTACTAAAACTGGCTATTTTATTGTAAAATGTCAAGTTTAGTTCTAAGGGTGGTACTGAAATTTGTAAAGATGGGAATGTATATAGACGGTGGTGGAAGTAAATAGACTGTGGCTGTGGATTTTCTTGCAGATTCTGTGAGAAAATGTTTTGCTTTGTATAGTGATCCCAGTTTTCATTAGTTTTATTTAATGGCCTGGAGCAGGTGTTGGTCATATTTAAGTTTGTTGTCAAGTAAGACTCCCGAGTAGCTTTGTTTTCATACACATTCTTGTGTTTTCACATGACAGGATGTGGAATTTGTGTTTTTGTTTCTGAAAGAATATTAGGCTGCCAACTTGAATTTAATGCTTGGACCTGACTACTTTAAAACTCAGAATAATATCAACTTCTTACATCCTGAATTTGGAACTTCTTGACATAAGAAGAGATAATTCCAAGTCTATAAAGCTAGGTTATGGAACAGATTACTTTTTGAAATTAAGATCTGTATGAACACTGGAAGAATTTAAATTCAAATTACATGTGTAGGTAATGGTTGGAGTGCCTTCTTTGTGGAGTCTGCATGTCCTCCCCGTGGTCGAGTGGCTTCCGAAAGACATGCGTGAATGGGCGTGCCTTCGCTGAAGGTTGGGTGTCGGGCTGGCAACTCGGCACCATAAAAAATCTACTGCCAATCATTAGCAGACCGGAGTTCTGTTGTGGCAACCCCTAACCGGGAAAAGCCGAAAAGAGAAACAAGCAAACATGTTTAGATAACTTAATATTTAAGTCTGTCCACACTAAACAGATTCCTTAATGGTTTGTGTTGATTCCAAGTTCATATCATACCTCTCAATGTCCAGATGACAAAAATCTGGAGAAATGCTCTGGAAAGGTAGGTACTGGGCTAAAATATGGACATATAATTAGCATGAAATCGGTATATGGCATTAACATAAATCCTCAGTAGTTTTCCTGGATACCACTACTCACAGGAAAGTACTTACCCCACCCTTGACTTAAGCCATAGTCAGACTGATAAGCGTGTCTACACACACTGATGTACACATTTTCAATGTTTTCTTTCTTGAGGCTTACTCCACAACTAAATCAGTGAATGGCATTTTGGACTTCTGCTTCATAGCATATAGGAGTGCTTGAAGATGTATATTCAAAACCAGAAATAACTGAAAGATAGTTTAAAGCAGCGATTCCAAAATTGGGGTCCATATGATGAATTCTATGGGTCCATGGAGTTCCATTCCATTCTTCTGCAGTGACCACTACCAAAGAAAACAAACACAAGCACACTTCCCTTCCATGTCTTCCACATTCGTGGCTAACCAGCTGCTTGCCCTGCATTTTTAAAGAGGGTAATAATGAGTACTAACTTCCGTGTTTACGGCTGACACAGAACAACTGATTGCTTGCCCTATATTTTCTGTCTGGCAGTTGGAACTTGGAGGGAATTTTAAATGAACTGTTACTTTTCCAACAGTCAGACAGTTACCATAGTTGTGTTATGCTGGTCATTTCCTTCTGCAGAGCTGATCGAGACAATCTTTAGAGACCCTGAAGGTATTTTTTTTCTTTCTTTTTTTTTTGTGAGACTTCTTCAATATAAATTATAAAACATATCTGTCCACTGTGCAAATTTTTGCCTCATAGTTTTGGTGTACTTCTCATAAAATTTAATTTTTCTGGCAAATCCCTGGCAAGTCACTGAGGACTGAAGTCAGAAAATAACGGCAGACATTTCACTTTTAGAGTTCATATTCTTCAGAAAATGTGTAGTAATAAAAAACTTTTTTCTATCAATTTTGTAAGTCTGTAAGAGCGATGTTTAAAATGTGTTTCTATTTTTGGGACTATGTTCCCCATTTATTTGTGGCTTTGTCCAGACCACATGGCCTTGCTATGTGTCTTTGTGTATGTGCAAGTAAGAGGGAGGGAGGTTTGTGTGTGTGTGTGTGTGTGTGTGTGTGTGTGTGTGTGTGTGTGTGTGTGTGTATATATAAGGAGAGAGGTGTATGTGTGTGTGTGTGTTTAAGATGTCAGCAGTATAGCCCTCAACTGTACAAGTTTTAGCAGAATGTTCAGATTTTTGCCTCATAACTTTTCTGTCTGTTTCTCACAAAATTGTGTTTTTCTGGCAAATCACAGGCAAATCATTGAGGACTGAAGTCAGAAAATAATGGCAGACCTTAACACATAAAAATATGATTGTAAATAACTCCATGTTATGGTTACTAAAGGAATTTTGTACTTCACCTATTACACCTAAACATATGGTTTGTTACCCATTAAATATTATTATTAGTTATCGTAACTTTATATTTAAGTATATATCTAAGTATAGGGAATGGAATTTTATTGTATTTCCTATAATGTATACTCAGGGCATGCTTTTGTCATCTACTTCTGAAGGAACTCATTTAGCTATAGATAATGATCTAAAGTACTGGTATCAGTTGATATCTGATAATAAAGTTAAAAATCTAGATTTCTTAAAACAAGAATTTGATCTAAGAGAAACTTGCTGGTTAGAGGTTCAGACCTTTAGACAACATCTCATTAATAAAATAGATTTAATGTCTATAACTGTTAAAGAATCTATTCCAACACTGATTGATTACTTGATATTAAATTTACAACATAAAGTTTCTGATAAAGGTAAACTTTCATACATACATAAAGTTATCAGACAAGAAACTTTTACAGTGTAGATTCATATTGGAATTATTTCACTTCTATTAATGGGGACCCACCAAATCAACAAGATAAACAATATATATTGGAATCTGCTTATAGAACTACGTCTTCCATTGTCTGGAGACTTTATACATGGAAATTTTACATAGATCTTTTATACACCTTTGATGATGAATAAAATAAATAATAAAGATAATCTATGTAAGAGATGTAATGTAGAAATTAATGCTGACTGGGCTCATATGTTTTATGACTGTATAAAATTGAAAGAATACTGGAAGTCAATTAATGAATTTTGCAGGCTCTTTTACAGATAATTTCATTATTTCTAAATCTCTTATATTATTCAACACACCTGTACCTCAAAGTGTTAAAAGGTTAAGCTTCCCTTGTTATGGTCTATTCTAGCAGTGGCTAGGAAAATAATAACTAGAAATTGGATTTCAGATACACCTCCTTCATTCAATGAATTTAAAAATGTTATGAATATAGTGTGCCATATGGAAATAAACACAATTAGGACTAGAACAAATAGAAAAACATCTTATTTTATTGTATGGGATAATTTACAAAATTTGTTAAAAAAATTTTAATTTCAATAGCATGGTATTTTAGTTTAATTAATTGATCTGATTGCAGTGGATGTCTTTGTAAATACTTTAGTTGTTTTGTTGAATATTATAATAATACCTATTTTTAATTACTTGTATAAAATTGTTATGATATTTCTCTTATATGTTAAAACAATAAACCTGTTTTGAAAAAAAAGAAAATAATGGCAGACATTTCAGCTTTAGAATTCATATCCTTCCGAAAATTAGTACTAATGAAAAACTTGTTTTTCTATCAACTTTGTAATTTGTAAGAGCAATATTTAAAAGGTGTTCATATTTTTGGGACTGTGTTCCCATAGTATTTGTGGCTTTGTCCAGATTTCTTGGGCTAACCAAGAGGTCGAGTGGTATGGAGTGCAAAGCTTTTAAAATGAGAAGTTGTGGGCTCAGAGCACATAGCCTTGCTTGTGTGTGTGTGTGTGTGTGTGTGTGTGTGTGTGTGTGTGTGTGTGTGTGTGTGTGTGTGTATGTGTGCGTGTATGTAAGAGGTAGGTAGTATATCCCTCAACTGTTCAAGTTTTTTGCAGAATGTTCAGATTTTAGCCCCATATTTTCATCTGTTTCTCAGAAAAGACTAATTCACCATCTTCAGCCCCCTTTTTCCTATTTTTTTCTACATGAGGTTATGTATCCTGTTGACTGTTCCAACTGTCTCGATTCAGTGCCACACTCCTGCCTTCTTCACCACTCATGCCAGACTGTTGCAGATCTTTCACACAATCCATCGACCTCTTTGCTGGATGTCCTCACTTCGTCTTATCTTTTTCCTGTCTATCCCAAATCTTCTCCACCAGATTGTCTTCTGCTTTTCTGCACGTGTCCAAACCACTGTAATCTGTTCTCTTTGATCATTTCTGCTATTAAAGCTACTTTGGCTTCTGTGTTTACATCCTCATTTCTTCATCTGTCACACAGTGTGCATCCTACCATCCTTCTCAAGCACTTAATTTCCATCACCTCTAGCTTCTTAAACTGTTCTGCCTTTACTGCCCAGGTTTCTGTATCATGCAGTAGTACTTGTTGCACCACTGTCTTGTACACCTTACTTTTCAGCTTCTTTGAAATTCTTCTGTCATAGGCTACACCTGACACTCTTTTCCAGTTGGCCGCAGCCCCTCTGACTCTAGCTTTGATCTCTTCATTCAGACTCCCCTTCTCCTCAACCACCCCTCCCAGATACTTGAAGCTGTTTACCTGCTTCACTATCTTCCCTTCTATCTCTCAGCTTCTTCTTCTGATTTCCCCAATTTTTTGCCATTACCACTGTCTTATATGTGCTTAGTCTGATCCCATGTGCCTTCAGTTTTGCATTGCATTCTCCTATCCTTTGCTGAAGTTCTAGCTCAAAGTCTGCCTGTAATGCCATTTGTCTGCATACAGCAACTTTGTTGATCTGTCACCTCCAACCTGTTTGCTAATGTAGTCTTTCACCAGTATGAACAGCAGTGGGCTCAGAGCTGAACCCTGGTGTACACCCACTCCCACTGGAAACTTTCTTGGGACCTTGTCATATGCTTTCTCTAGGTGTAGGAATACCCAGATGAACTCTTTCCTCATGTCTAACTTCTGCTCAAGTATCTGTCTCACTGCAAACATCGGGACAATTATGCTGCATCCTGATCTGAATCTTTACTGCTCATCTCCCATCTTACATTAGTTAAAATGTATTATGCAGTATAAACAGTATGGTTGTATAATAAGTAAACTTACTTTAACAGCCGAGTACAGATCTTTGCATATAATAGACTTTTTTTTAAAAAAATGAATCTTTCAGGGAATGAAGAAATAGAGTCAGATTAAAGTTTTTTTTTTTTGGATTATAATCTTGTCTGAATAGCTAGGTTTCTGTTTTATTCACTCTTGTTTAATATTTATTGTAAAGCATGTTTTATATACCTGTAGTTGTTGGAAAAGGCTGCAACTTTTTCTGTTTTGAAAACTTGCAGATAAAAGTAATGCAGTGGGAATCATTTGAGTTACTTCATTACTGACACAATGCTGGATACCAGAAACTGTTTTCTTATTTCAAATTTGTGTTTCAATGACTATTAAATATCTTGGCCATCATGTTGAAGTCATTTTCTCTTTGTATTTCTTCATTTTGAACAAGGCTCTTAGTAAATCAAGTTTTATTCCCCTTTAACTGTATCCCACCTCACCTAGCTCCTTACTCATACTATGGATTTGGCTGCATGTTGCATTATTTATCGTTGCAGGTTCTGTCATGTTCAGATATTGCAGATAGGAGCAGTGTTACATTGGATCTAAGTAGAACTGACAATTTTGTTAACAGTGCATGTAACACTGTATTTAGATTAATTGTTTGTTTCAAATGGGGAATTGCCTTGGTTGGTTAGTTAGGTTTTTAATTCATAACTAACCTTAACCATATGATTTTTATAGGTTCAGAGGAGGTATGCTAGCAATTTAATGTTTCTTATTTTTATTGTCCTCTTGAAATTTACTTTCGTAATAGCTAGAATTCTTGGTATAGCTTTCAGTATAGCCCAGGTGATTGGAATTCAGTTACTGGCCCTGGTGCCTAATTATGTGTTTTCAACATCACTTAGCAATATATACAAAAATAATCCCCAGGACTTAGCAAGCTCTGCACGGACTGCCTGAATAGTGTCAGATCTGCTGCATGCAATATGGCCAACGAGTGATCCAGGAACGAGCCTCTGAGATGTGAACAAGCATGCCTACACTATTCCCACACAGACACCACTGCCATATGCTAATTACCTCATTTTCTGGTAAAAACCATGCACATGAGGTGAATCAGCAATCCAGAAAGCAGGCAGGCATCTGTGCAGGTATAGTGTAACCTGTAGAAATGTATTTGGTTACTAACTGAATACATTTCTGCATAATGCAAAACGGAGGCATGACAGCTCAATAGAAAGCATGTATTCAATGTAGTAGGCATGCCAATGGCCAAATATATGGCCATTTGCATGAAAAATAGTTCCAATTTTATAAAAAAACAAGGTTTATTTTTTTTGTCCAGTCTTGGCCATTTAAGCATAGGGCAGCGGTGCGCAAATGGGATTGCAATGAAAATAAGGAAAAAAGGGGGAAATAAGCTTTTATTCCCAAATCAACATTTTGCCATAATAGTCAATGGCATGCATAAGACAACAATACCAGGGAATAGTGGTTGCTAAGGGGGAAGGCTCAGTGTGAGTGTGATAGCTATGAATTAGCATTCTGGTTTATGTAAATGAGGGGATTCATACTGAATCACAGATTTCCTCTCAGTGTTAGCTTGCACCCAACTGTGTAGGTGCAGCAACACCAATGTATAAGTATAAGAGGTGGATGACCTCATAAGGGTGTGTGTCATGCATGCTGTAAGCTTATTGGAGCTCTGTGGCCTGTGTTTCCCCTTAGCTAAGCACAACTAAGGAAGGGTGTGTGTCTGAGGCTGCCTAGCAGTGTTTACATTGCCTAAATTGGTGTGCACACTGCGCACCAGGTTTAAAAAAAAAAAAAAAACAGGAACTAGCAGCACTGAGCACTGGGTATGCGCGGCACACCTCGGGGCTTAAATGGGAAGGCAATGGGAAGGGTAAACAGCAGCAGGAAGGCAGTCAAGGAGAACTAGCATAACTGGCAGGTAAAATGTATCAGAATCAGCCAATTACACAGGCACCAGCCCAGCACACTACTATAAACTATGCAAACGCCTTTCAGTCTAGTTTTACCCACAAACTCTACACCACCAGTGTATACACAAAGGGAAATTTTACCTGACAAAACTAACAAAATGTTAGTGGCTGTTGTTGCTCTCATACATTAATATGTGCAAGAAGCTGATGGTGGTGAGGATGCAAATGCTGATGACCATCCCACAATAAGGAGGAGGAGAAGAGTGTACAGACCCAGGGTAACCTACCAGAGGCTACATGAGCTGGAGATAGTGGAGCACTATAGGGTGGATAGAGGCATACTACAGCAAATTGTTGAGCTGTGCCGGCCCAGCCTCACACACAGGCTTAAGAATACTAGCCACAGGTACCTTCCAAAGGCCAACGGGGGATATCATGGGGATCTCACATCATCAGCATCCAGTGTACTCCATTAGTTCCTGGATGCCATGTTAGCACATGCCGGTGAGCACATATATTTTCTCAACACCCGTGAGGCATTGACCAGCAATATGCATCTCTTCCACCAAATAGCAGAATACCCTGAAGTAGTGAGTGCTATAAACTGGACGCACATGCACATCAAAGCACCCCATGGTGAGTGGGGTAGGGACTACATAACATGCAAGGACTTCCCCTCCATCAACTGCCAGTTTGTGTGTGATCCCCAGAGCATTATCTTAAATGTGTGTGCTGGCAGCCCTTTAAGCTATCACGACGCCCACATCTGGCATATGACACAGCTGTACCAGTCATTTGCCAGTGGGGACATCCTATATGGCCACCTAGTGGGAGATGCTGGCTACGCACTGGAGCCGTGGCTGATGACACCCTCAGAAATGTACACACACCAGAACATGAACTCCATAATGAAGCACATGCACAAACCAGAATCATAATAGAGCATGTGTTTGGGATGCTCAAATCATGGTTCCGCTGCCCAGACATATCCAGTGGAGCCTTGCAGTACTCTCCAGCTACATGTACACAAATGTTCATAGCATGTACCATGCTACACAATATGATTCTGCGGAAACAGCTGCAGCAGGAACAGCATGGGACAAGGCTACACAGCCCCCCACCATTGCCAAGGCCAGTGCAGGCACAGAGTGACTCAGAGGAGGAATTATCTGAGCCTGCCCATGTAGGCAGAAGAAGGCGTGCCCAGTATGCCCAGGCCTTGGCAAAGAGACAATGCATAGCACATCCACTGACATGGTAGGGACCCAGGGAATGACACCTCTCTATGATGTGCACATACAGTAAAAGGGATGCCAAACATGACTCTACCTGTGCTTTACCATGTATAGGGAATGTACTATGTGTATCTGACATAGTCAGCCCTCCAGCACCTTCCTCAGTACTGGCCCAGCCACAAGGTAAATCGTCCTTCCTATCAATTACTGAATGGAGTAGTATGTTCTGATAGTTGTATCTATGGTATGTACGCGACCATGCGAGGGAATTGTGTGGCTGAATGGGATGGCAGCAGATAGTGGACACCTATATGGGCAGCATGAAATCAATTATAAATACTAGTGTCAACATACTAGGCAGTACTAGACAAGGTGACAAATCCCACCACAGTACATTGGTGATCCAAATAACTGTGTGCATCCATAGGACACACACATGCATGTCAGTGAGTCCCACATACCCACCACCAGCCACAGCCAGAAGGACAGGTATAGATGACCATAAAGAAAGGCTGGGCTAAGGCCTCCAATTGATGGCAATGGTGAACAGCCCCCCTCCATATCTACACATACAGACTAAAACAGGTCTGGCAGATGTATGTAAGTTCTGAAGGCTAAGAAGTCTAAAACTGAAATGTAGGTCAATAAAACCTAAGATCTGTACTCTACTGTCTACTCTACTCCAGTCTGCATGACAGGTCAGAAAGAATACAATATGAAATGGAAGCCAACAGAGTGCCTGAAATACCAGTACAGTCATAGCAAATGTTTAAAGTCATCAGGTATGCCCCCCACAATCCTATGTAGAAATGCAATAACATGTAAGTGTGAGGAGTAAAATCAGTGGAGCACAGATTACCCGAGCTTGGCCAATCTACAGGATAGATTGTTGCATGTGTACAATATGCAAGGGGCTGTGTGTTAGGTCATTGAGTGTTCCATATTGTCTGAAAATGGTCAGCATGTAGGCATGGAGGGTTGTGTCTTGGTGGCCAATGGGCAGTACTGTGTTTGACAGGGCCATGGTCCGACAACTGTAGTGCCAACCACAGTGCTTCTCAGCAATACCCATGTCAGCAGTCGTCCATACTCACTGTCCAGATGTCAATATCTGTCACCGTCTGAAAGATGGACATGCCATGAATGTGGGCCCATACATACACACAGTACACAGGTGGAAGTACCCTAGACAGAGTGCATAAAATGTAACTGTCAACTGCACACAACTTTGGAACTGTACATACAAGTTAGCAGCACATTAGTTGCCTGTGTAGTATGGAATACTGGTGTAGTCTGGCTAATCATTGGCAGACCACAAAAGGCACAGTTATGAAGTAATGAGAGACTGCCTATGTCCCTGCACAAGTCAGCATAAGGGGAATGTCCCAGGTATATCTGTGAGTCAGCTGCAAGTAGCTGCCATACCACACATGCACTCAGCTCACCCCACAATTAGCCACAGGTTTATCACAGGTCATATCCTCACTGTTGGGAATGAGTATAGTATGACCCCACATCTGTAGGGGAATACCCACAAAATACAGCATGCTGAAGAGGTGTCCTATACAGGTGTGTCCTGAGCTTTAAGCAGCACCCTGCCTGCGTCCAGACCAATGCATCAATATGGACAGGAAATACTGCAATTAACACCTTGCAGACTTACCCTGTCACCCCAGGGGAAATCCATTGGCTTGCAACCTGGGAATGTAGGAGTGACAGAATGCACTGGCCTGCTACAGATGGCCTGCATCACTACCAAATGGCCTACAGTCCTCTGTCAAAGGCCTGTGCCTCACCCATAGTGCCAATCTATTGTATCTCATGGGGTCCTAACTAGCAACCTAACACAGTCAACAGAACACAAATGCAAGGCCATGTTGACAAATCCCAGCAGCATGCCCCCCATGTCCTACTGCAAGAATTGTGGACCAATCCATAAATACCACTGGGATGAAGGGCCTACAGGGATACTTTTCAGATATCACTCACATAATGTTAGGAAGAGGATAGAAAAACAGAAGTGGGGTGTAGAAGCATGGATGTCATGGAGTGTGTGAAGTCTGAAACTGTGATGTGTGCCCATACCACCCTTGCCTGCAAACCCACTGCCCGTAAACCACAATGTGAAGTGGTACTCACCAGATATATAAGCCCTGCCTCTGGGTAACCTGGGTGAATCTGTACAGCTGAGATGTATGGACACAGCAGGATATGGCCATTCTGTTAAGTCAATATATGTACAAGAAGGGGATCCTTAGCCACCATACTACCAAGGTGCTGGACCATTTACACAGACCCATCAGCAAGTGTCTGTAGGTACCCCTCCAGAATGGCAGGAGTGTGCAAGAATGTGTAGTCTGTGGCCCACAATACTGGACTTAGCTTCATTCATCTTGTATTTCCCGGTAAATAACTGTGAGCAAATAATTATATCTGTCAGTAGTTGGTGACATAATATATCCCAGTGTTAAACAGTAAATATGTCTGAATATCTCTGCTAACACCAGCCATGTAACACAAGCAGCACAGACAGCAATATTTACAGTATCCTCCTAACTGTCACCCATTTTGACTCCATATTGTCAACTTATCTACAGATATCCTGCAGAAACAGGTTGCTAGCTGTAGGTGTAGAGCAGCAAACCCAGGACCGGAGAAAAACCCTACCTGGAATGGATTCACACACTCAATACAGAAGGTCATACTGGGCATGCTCATACACTTAGAGAAATGAAGGCCATGTCTGACAACACAGTAGACTATACATGTCTGTCATTTGCAGCTGTCTGTGAGCACACAACAAATTGTACACCATTTATGCTTCACACCCACACTGGATAGGAATACTCAGACATATCTAAGGTCAACAGACTATAATATGTCAAACATACACACACAGAGATGTGGGGAAGAGAGAGAGAGAGAGACATACAGTGACAGAGAAAATCCCATTATGAGGCCTGTCCCACCCACTACACATTCAATTGGCCTATATCACATGATGTGCTTATGCCAATCACTGTAGACATTCCTTTTGGTAGCTCTCAGCCCTATAGTGTCTGTGGTGCTTGTGATAACTGTGTAACACGGTAGTACAAATAAGTATTCACGTAGCATTTGTAAACTCAGTCCTGTCAAATGTAAAATTGTGTGTGACTGAGTGTGTGTGTGTGTGTGTGTGTGTGTGTGTGTGTGTGTGTGTGTGTGTGTGTGTGTGTGTGTGTGTGTGTGTGTGTTTCCAGAGGAATGATTTATGGCCCATTCACACACACTGCACTTCCTATTGCCCATATTAACACTTCTGCTGATGTCAGTCACCTTGAAATAACCCTTTGGGAAGTCTCAGCCCTATATGTTTGGTGGCACTCGCAATAACTGCATAATACTGTAGTGTAGCATACTAGCTAGGTAAAAGCTCTAATCCCAGACATGGCAACTGTGAAACTGTGTGAGAGAGTGTGTGTGTCTTTGCTGGCACCTGCTTTTGTGGACCTTCACACTTACTACTCTCTCCTTAACCCTCCTTTAATACTGCTGCTGATGTCACTCACCTTCAAAGATACTTCTGGACAGTTCTTTAACATATAACTTAGTGGCACTCACGATAACTGCTTGATGCCATAGTGTAACATACTAGTTAGGTAGGAGTTCTGATCCCAGACATGCAAACTGTATGCATTTGTGTGAGAGTGTGTGTGTGTGTCTTTGTTGACACCTGATTTTGTGGACATTCACACTTACTACTCTCCCCTTACCCCTCCTTTAGCACTGCTGCTAATGTCACTCCTTACCCCTCCTTTAGCACTGCTGCTGTCACTCACCTTCAAAGATACCTTTGGACAGATCTCCAACATATAAGCTCAGTGACGCTCGTGATACATGCTAGTGTAGCTGTTAGAGAAAAATACTTTAAAAAGACCAAAAGCATAAGGTTCAGTTCAGGTAACTTTATTCTTGTGCAAGGAGACAAAAAATGCAATTACAGAGTTTGTCTGGCAAAATCAGGAAGTGTCACAGTTATTATACCTTTCTTTCAAGACATTGCCCACTACGACTGACGTAGTAGATCACCAGTTCACAATTCTGTTATTTTATAGATATTTTTCATACTTCTAGCTGATTCTTCAAAGTTTTAAAAAAGATTTTTTAGTAAACAGAATGGCCTTGATGACCACTGGTCAATTATAACTTTCTTACTATGTGATGTTACAAGTCTAGGTACTATGGCTAATTTAAGCACAATGCAAGTACAGATTTCTGAAGCAGTTTATTGTTCTTTATATCTAATTATCTTGCAGCTTGTGCACTTTTTCATCAACTCAAACAGAGCTTATTGTCTATAATGAATGGATCTGCAGAAATTATTATTTTCCTTTTTAATTTCCTGACCTAGCAGAAAATCACCTGCTTTCCAGTACATTTCCAAGGCATAAACATGTATTTTGCTGTGCTATCAAACTAGGTCAGAGTGCATCTTGCAGTATCAGAAAGCATAATTTCAGAAAAACACATTTGCAGTCTCAAATAAAACTAATGCTGTATATAGAATAAAAATGTGTTAAATCTTCCCTTATTAGAATAAGCATTGCACACATATGTTAATACATATTTTTCTAACATTTCCCCCCCTGTTAATACTTTTTATTCTATTTCAGAAGCATAAACAGTTTGTTTTTCTTCTCCTAACCTCTTCCTTTGAGGATTTTCAGCTAAGAGAGTCATTCAGTTTAAACTTATGAAAGTGTTTCCTTTTTCAACAGTTCTTCAATTTCAGTACTTTGATACAAAGTCTCAGAAACTGACATGTCTATAAAATCTTTGATTAATTTTTTCATGCAGGGAATTCTACAGCAAATGCATACTCCTAACAATAGTAATCCCACACAAATAGCAATTAGGATGTTCATTAGGATGGAACCCCACCCCCCCAAACAAATTCTGGAAAAAGTCCGTCAGTGGGTTTGGACCTGGCCTGGTCATGTCTGACATTTGTTGGATCACTTCCAAATGGTCATTAATTTCGTGCTTATTGTCGGGAATGAACGAACAGCACTCATCTTTGATTAATGCGCACATACCACCTCTCGCTGCTAGGGTGAAGTCAAGAGCCATGCGGTTTTGAAGCACCACAGTTCTCATTGCATTCAGTTCATCAGTCATTAATTCAAGAGCAGAAAAAGTTGCATTGCTCATGACCTCGAGGAGTTTGGATAGCTTTCTCAGTTCCCAAATTGATTTAACTGCACCATATGCAGGGGCTATGCCAGCCCAAGATATGATAGTGTCACTCAAGTCCATGTGTGCTAGTTTACTTTTGTCTTTCATGGCGTTATGGTTCCTCCATCCTGCTACGATCTGTCTCACTGGATTCTCAGGTTTCTTGATTGGATTTTCAGGTTTCTTCGCGACATCTCTGACATTTCGAATTCTCCCATGAGGCAAAGCTGTAATGTGTCGTATGGCCGGGACCAGGTAACCCAAAAAACAACTGCCGGACCAATTCTCAGGCAACCATTTGTATGCCTTTTTCCCACATATGAAATAACAATTTTCTACCTTAGTATTGATATACACCTTCCCTGCATGAAACATTTTCTTATCTATAATAGTCAGTTGCTTTAAAATAATAGGATTATGTTGTATATCACTGACAGTTTTATGTAGGGACTCAAATTATGAGTCATAATCTGCATCACAAATTGTTTCTGTATTTTTAGCATTTTTAGGTTTAATATAACATTTATAAGAGATAGTCACATTACATCTACTCCAACCTACTTGAATAGTGTCATTCTTAAAAAAGCATACGATTCCTGTTTGTGTAACAGGCAGAAATAATGCAATTTTGTCTCTAGATTTCACAGGTGTAGTCTCAAAAGTCAAGTTTTCCCAGGTCTCATTGACCCCTAGGGGGACAGCAGCCATCAATAATCCCCCGCATGCTGTTGGTATAGCTGTGCAAATCCAACAATTTGAAATATTAAAAGTCTCAGCATACACATATTTAATTGCTTGGTAAGTGTTAAAGTTCGGATGCCAGTCTATGAATGTTGAATCACATTTATTCAGTCTAGCTGGTGTGGCTGAAGAAAAGAAAGGCCACAGCAAAAGCCACAGCAAAAAGAACATTGTCACTAATGCAGTTATTAAGATGATTATGCAACACTGCTGAATATACTGCTGAAATTGTTCAGTATTCCTATTGTCTCTAGGTCTTGTCGTCATTTTTATTGCTACTGTATGTTAGCAAGAGTTTTATCAAGTTCAAAGTTTTTGACTAGTTTACAGTGTATCAAATGAATCCAAGATTATCGTTCCGCAATCTTGACTGCTGTGGGTGTGTTTAGCAGTACTTGATATGGACCTTCCCACTTTGGTGTCGTCCAATTCTTCTTTTTGATTGTCTTCACCCAGACCCAAGTGCCTGGGGCTACTGCTACTTCGGAGGTGTTAGTTTGGTCTTTATCTGAAACAGAATTAAACTGTAAAAGATGTTTGTTATTTAGCATATTCCTCATGTAGTTTGCAAGTGTCCAATCTGCTTCCTGGTCTGCAGGCATGTGAGGTTTCCACTCAGGTATATAATAAGCTCTTCTGAAAATCTTTTCGAAAGGTGTCAGTCCTTTTGCATTCGGAACAGTTCTCATGCTCAACAGTGCCAGGGGCAAACAGTACACCCAATTCTTCTGTGTTTCTGTTATAAGTTTCCTAAGCTTATTCTTTAAAATTCCATTGTGCCTTTCTACCAATCCTGCAGATTGAGGGTGATATGCACAGTGATGTTTTAAAGAAATCCCAAAATACTGACTTAGCTGTTGTATAGTTTGGTTAATGAAATGTGTACCATTGTCACTGTAGATCCTTTCCGGTATGCCAAATCTAGGAATAATCTCTTTAACTAGGGTCTTTGCAACAGTGGCTGCATCTGATTTACTAGTCGGAAAGGCCTCCACCCATTTGGAGGACATATCCACAATGACAAGGCAGTACTTTCTGTTTTCACATTTGTTCAATTCTATGAAATCCATACAGATGGTATGAAACGGATATGGTGGTGTAGGGAAACTCCCTTGCTTGGGCTTTAATGCCCCTTATGCATGATGTTTATTACAAGTGTGACATGACAGGCAAAATTTTTTAGTGTAGTTTGAAAACCCATACGTAGTGAACACCCGATTCACTAACTGTACCATCCCCCCTGTTGAGACATGGCTCTGCCCATGGCTCAACAAAGCTGCATATCTAAATAAATTAGATGGTAATATTAGTTTTCCTTCTTTGGAGATGTACAGCCCTTCCTTGAGAATTGCTCCTCGTCTTTTACATTTTTGTTTTTCAGCCTGTGTAGTAAGTGTTTGCATTGTTTTCAACATTTCTAAGTCTAAAATCTCAGAAGGTTGTAATTCCTTGTTCAAAAGAAATGCTTCTGAGGCTGCTTGCTTTGCAGCTGTGTCAGCTCTCGCATTGCCTTTTGAAATCCTATCTTGTTGTTTTGTATGAGCTATGCATTTACAAATAGCTACTTTCTGAGGCAACTGAATAGAATCTAACAAATCTAAAATAAACTGTGCATGGTTAATCGGTTTGCCAGTAGATGTCACCATTCCTCGATTCTTCCACTGTTGTGCAAAAACATGTACAGTAGAGAAAGCATACTGGCTGTCTGTAAAAATGTTTATGCTTTTACCCTTTGCTAAGGTACATGCCCGTGTCAAGGCAATCAACTCTGCTGCTTGTGCAGATAAGTTATGTGGTAGAGGTTTCGCTTCTACAATCTCAGTGTCAGAAACTACTGCATAACCTGTTAGGTTCTGTCCTGTAGGACTCCTTTTGCATGAGCCATCCACGTAATATGTCACCTCGACAGTATCCAAGGGAACATCCATGAGGTGTTTTCTAGGCAGTGTCTTTTGCTCAATTACCTGCAGGCAGTTATGGGGTGTGCCATCCACAGGAGTTGGTAGCAAGGTAGACGGATTCAAAGTAGTACATCATTCAATTGTCATGTGAGGTTGGCTCAGCAATATAGTCATACAAGAAAGATGCCTAGCAGGGGAAAGATATGCTATTTTTTCTTGCAGTAAAATGATTGCGACTGCATGAGGCACTCTCAATGTGAGAGGGTGGAATAACACTACTGAGGCCGAAGCCTGCACTGCCATTGCAGCTGCAACTACTGCTTGTACACAGTGGGGTAGAGACCTCACCACTGGGTCCAGTTGTGATGAATAATAAGCAATGGGGCGTTGCTTGTCCCCATGCTGTTGAGTCAATACTGATGTCATATAACCTTGCTTGCAATCTACAGTTTGGAAAAAACGTTTGTGATAATTTGGTAATCCTAAAACTAATGATGATGCTATTAATTGTTTTAGCTTGCAGAAAGTTAATTCTGCTTCTGGTGTCCATTGTATTAAATCTTGTGCTGCCATAGGCTTCTTAAAAATCAGGTCGGTTAAAGGTGCAGATTCCAAAGCATAGTTTGGGATCCAGCTCCGACAGAAATTAGTCATACCCAGGAAGGACATCATTTCCTTCTTGGTTGTGGATTTTGGTGCTTGTAAAATCACTACTTTTCTGTCCTCATCTAGTGTTCTGCCATCTTTGGATATTACATATCCAAGGTATTTCACATGTTCTCTCCAAAGTTGCAATTTATTTTTGCTTACTTTGTGTCCTTCTACTGCTAAGAATTTTAATAATGCTATAGTATCTTCCTTACAATCTTGCTGGGTAGGGGCAGCCAGCAGGATGTCATCAACATAAAGTAAAATTTGACTACCTTTCGGTGGAATAAATCCCGCTAGATTACTTGCCATTTCTTGTGAGAATATTGTTGGACTTTCACTATAACCCTGTGGTAGTCACGTATATGTATACCGTTTCCCCTGAAATGTAAATGCAAACCAATACTGGATGTCAGGGTGTATCGGTATCGAAAAGAATGCATTGCTGATATCTACCACAGAAAAGTACTTCTGTTGAGGTTTTAAATCATTCAACAAGGTATGTGGATCTGGCACCATAGGTGCTCTTGGTATTACTGTGTCATTTACAGCTTGTAAATCTTGGACCATACGCCATTCTCCATTTGCTTTTCTAACTGGGAATAAGGGTGTGTTACATGGTGAATTGGGGGATTCCACCAGTATTCCCTTCTTAGGTAAAGCTGCTATGATAGGTTTAATACCTGCCTCTGCATCTTTTCTCAAGGGGTACTGTCTCTTTTGTGGTCTGAATGCTGACTTTGGCATGATAGTAACTGGTCCTGCTGTGCAAATTAGTCCTACGTCTGATTTTCCTGTTGACCAGAGAGTTTCTGGTATGTCTAACAAAGCTTTTTCTTCCTCTTCTAAAAAGAGGGCTTCTCAGCTGTCTTTGCTGGACTGCAAGTGTACAGCTGGATGTGTTTGTGTTATCCAGTTCAGTTTCTGTCTTTGTATTCCCTGTTCTGACAGTTCTGATTCTGTCTGTTTTTCCCATTTTGTGACCTTTTCTCCTAGGTCTATCCATTTTAAATTTTCCTCTTTAGATAAACTAACATGCGGTATTAGATTTGATTTGTAAAGTGAAAAGAACTCCTGGGGTAATGAACAGCTAACTACACTGTTCCCTCTCGTGTCCCAGTACAAATTACACAGTACTAGTCTGTTTGCATGAGTTTTAAACAGTTCTTGTTCGTATTCTTTGTCAGGTCCTGGTGTATTACAATAATACAGAGTACAGTGCAACAGGTGTTCTATGTCAATGTAAAGGGAGGGTAACTTACTGATAGCTACATTCATTAACTCTTCAAACCCAGATCTGTTGGATATGCTCCGCTTAAAGGAATCCCAATGCCTTCGAGCTACACATTCTAGTTACCTAAACCTTGTCACCATAATAAACAGAACATGCTGTAGGGATAGATTTCTGTCCCAGAGACTTCCCATGCTCTGGAATAAACTACCTATCTATATCAAACAAAGCTCCTCATTAGCACTCTTCAAGAAAAATCTTGATGACTGGATGGGAAATAGAAAATTCACCCAGGGGATCACGTCTGTGGCTCTGCTCAACAGGGGCACAGGAAAATAATTTTCTTGGGTGGCGAAAGCCAGGGTACCTTTTTGGCTAGACTTAGATAGGCCCTAGGGCCAATAGCCTAGTACCTACCTATGAACCTATGAACCTATGGTATTTGAACCATGGCTGTGTCTGCTAAAAATAAAACAATTTCTTTTTATCGGCGTGAGCTATTGAGAAACTGTTGTTGGCTTTTTTTTAGGGTTTTCTGTCTAAATCTCTCTTGGTTGTACAATCTGACCTTGTAATTACAACATTCATATACAGACTTTCCTAGACATATTTTTTATGTAGCGCAGTGTGGGTAACAGTGATTGACACAACATTACTATTCAGATATCAGATCTTGGTGAATGCAACATGCCAAGTCATACAATACCAGAGTAAAAACAACCAGTCCAGGATTTAGAACTTTATTGCCAGGCAGTTACAGTTGTCTTACCTGAAAGACCTGTGGGAGGAATGTTTGTTAACACTACCTGACTGTTTCTACACATATTCCCAAAATCATAGTTAAAAGTATGCATACAGCTTATTACCACTCCCGGGATTCGAACCATGGCTGTGTCTGCAAAAAATACAACAATGTGCAATTCATCAGAGTGAGCTATTGAGGAACTGTGGTTGTTTCTTTCAGTGTTTTCTGTCTAAGTCTCTCTTGGTTGTACAATCTGAACTTGTAATTACAATATTCTTACACAGACATTCCTAGACATATTTTTTATGTAGCACAGTATGGATAACAGTGGTTAACACAACATTACTATTCAGATATCAGATCTTGGTGAATGCAACATGTCAAGCCATACAATACCATTGTAAACACAACTAGTCCAGGATTTAGAACTTTATTGCCAGACAGTTACAGTTTTATTTAAATATGACCTCTATGTGACTATTACTGTCATATTGTCTGGTTTATTCAGTACAAACCATACACATTTTTTATACTGGCAAGTGACATTCTACTCCTTTCTATTTATTTGATATGACTACTACAAGCAGGATTGTTACTCACCAGCCTCACGATGCAGCCTTTGCAACCTACTGGCATGGACTTCCTGATTCACAACCTGCTCAGCTGTAGCTGTAATGGAAATAGAGAAACATTTAGGCATACATATCCATTACATACACAGGCTGGACTTTGGTAAACAGTTATTGTTATGAATACTTACACACTGCTGGGACATCACCCCTCTGTCTTGCTTCTTGGGCCCATTCAACCAAGAGCTCCCTCTTCCTCTGGTTCAAGTCGGCATAGTGGTGCTAGACCTGCTCACCAGTCCGAGGGATATCAGTGGCACTGGTGAGAGATCATGGGGGAGACAGTCCCAGGCTTCCACTTTATATTGGGAGCCCTGGTACTGGTCCTGCAGCAGTCTCACATCATGTTTTTTTTTTTACCAGGAACCCTACCATGACCTCGGACTCCTGTATGCAACAGCGCTGTGCCTGAAAGCGAATGCTCTTTCCAACTCCTGCTATACTGTCTACAGTGGGGAGCTGCAACCAGTTATAGGCTGTATTCCCACCTGCAGGGTTTAAATATGACTGATTTACTACCATTTGCCATGATTGGACAGTTTTGAATATGCTGAGCTAAACTAAGCTACTGGAAAACCTGTTTAGCTAAGGTTGGCAGTGCTTAAAGAGGCAGGTGCTGAGCATAGCTTACCAGTGCACACATCTACTTAGCTACAGTACTTCCTTCTTAGCATTTACGTTTCAGCAATGCCTGCAGTGCCTCAGCTTAGCTGAGCATAACGTAGCATTATTTACCTTTCATTTTTTTGGACTATCATGATAGTGAGTTTAATTCATCATTTAGCATAGGTTATGATATGTATGTTGACCTTCCATAACATCCCCCTGTGTGCATTTCTGACATATTACATTTTATGTGACTGCATGTATGGGACACGTGTTTATGTGAGGATTTCACAACTTCAGTACACTGACACCTCACATATGGCCCTAATACACTACTGTGGGTGGGAAATATAAGTTACTTTCTACATACATATACTAAAATATTACATTTGTGGTGATTTCAAATACAAAATAGAATTTGCTGTAGTAGGGTTTGAACCCTGACTGATTACATACACACTAACCACTACACTATTAGACTATATCTTATGGTGGCTTAAGTCAATTCTTCACTGTCCCATTCTTCTTACTGCCTCCCTAATTAAAAAAAAAAAAACTTTGGGCTCTTTTGGTTTCCTTATCTGTCACTGTTATTTACTAAATGAAATACATTGTCATTTGAATTTTTGATAGTTTTTCAAACTCTCAGTCCCACATTTTATTTGTATATTTATTTACTCAGTTAGATGTATTACAAGTTAGTCTCAATAGACAATGATCAGTTTTTAGGGAAAATCTGTTAAAGAAGTCATACTGGCTAAAGAGATAATTTATGTTTTCCAATGTGACCCATTTATGGGGTAAAGCAACAGAAGGCCACCTTGAAACTCGTTCTCTTTCTCAAATAACTTCCTGCCTCAGTCTACAAAACCTCAGTGACACCCATTATTTCTCTAACCATTAACTCTGATCTAGAAGAGAAGAACATGCTGAGTTTAAATTCCACATATTTTATTAATGATAATAATAATAATAATAATAATAATAATAATAATAATAATAATAATAATAATAACAACAACAATAACAATAAACAGGAGAATGTAGAAGTAACTTAAACCTCAAATCTGAAAGAATGGTGTCTCCAATCCAAAATGCTCATATTTTCAACAAATGCCCATAACACTGCCAGAACCTAACATTCTGATAATAGATTTTCAACTTACCATATATGGGCTACCACCAGCTAAACTATAACACTGAATTTACACAAGTCAGATACAAAAAAATACAAATCAATTCTAAACTGGCACACATTTTCATAATAGGGACCACAAAATGATAGTCATGAACATTTCATAACACAATTTTACACAATAAGAATGTCATACTTCCCTACAACAATTAATTAATTAAAAAAAAGCAGAGGAATAATTTTAAATTTTATACATTACAAAAAACACATGATTCCATACATAAACTAATGTACAATTCATATTGTATGCACATATATTACTGCAGTCTCTGGGACTGTAAAGCAACATCTCAGGGCATGTAGCAATGCTTGTACCACACACACACTCAATGTGTTTTATATATATATATGTCAGTATCTATATATATATATCGCTGTGATGACTATGCCTTGACCCAGCAATCAAGGAGCCTCAATCCTCACCACTAACAGCAAGGAGGTCATCTCATAGAAGAGAAAAGGATAACTAATACACACAGTAAAGTACAATTTCCCTTAAGTGCACACAGAGATCACAGTCAGGCTAGGGCTAGTTTGTGTAGAGATAAGCTCTGGAGTACTTTGCATATTTATAGAGTTTATTGTAATAGGCCACTCTGACAAGCCTTAGACTGTATAGTCACATTACCATTGGATAATAATATTGCTCAGTAATAATTGGACACCCTTTTAAGGACCTTTTAGTAGCTGATATTATTAGTTGGGTGGTGGCAGTAATTACTACCATATGGTCTGGGTAAAGGGCCACAGCTGAAGAATCTGTGTCAGCCTTTCCCAGGAGTGTCTGTGTGGTTGTATAACCTCTTCTCAAAGTGTGTGTGTGGTGTGTCAGCTACTTGGGCAGGGACATGAAGCACTGGTTGGACAGAGAGGGTACTGGAGGTTTTAGCTTGCCCAGCTAGGTTGAGACCTGGACCCTATAGCTGTGCCAGTGGGGAGTCTTATTGGGGACCTAGTGAGCAAGGGAGCAACCAACCCCAGACTGACTGTGATCTCTGTGTGCACTTAAGGGAAATTGTACATTACTGTGTGTATTAGTTATCCTTTCCTCTTCTATGAGATGACCTCCCTGGTGTTAATGGTGAGGATTGAGGCTCCTTAATTGCTGGGCCAAGGCACAGTCATCACAAGTGTTTGGCAGTGGTGGGATCTACTTCACATACTAATTGGATTGTAGTGGTATGGGTAGAGTGAATTCCTGTAGCTTATGTACACTGATCTCTAAAAGTGTTTTCTACTCTAAAACAGCCACGCAGTGTATACTCAGAGTACAGATCACAATTGTTTATTTCTTTTGTTAGCTTAGTGTTAGTCAGGATGAGCAGCCAGCATGTCAGCAGAAGAGTATGGAAAGCTGACAAGGAGCCAGCTGGTGGAGATGTGCCAGGCTAGGGGACTGGTGCATGGAAACCTGACTAAAGCAAACCTGATGGCAGCCTTGGTTACAGCTGCATCAGAAAATAGCAGCCTGCAGGACAATCAGACTGACAGTGGAGATACAATATCCTTGGAGAATGGACAGCTCATCTTTTCTGCAGTGGACTTACAAATCCAGCTATAGCTAAAGAGACTTGAGTTGGAGGCCAGGCATATGGAACTAGATGCAGCAAGAAAATGAGGAATCTACAAGCTGAGGAAAATGAATGGCAGAGGAGGTATGAGAGAGAAATGCTGACTCTTCGCCAGAGTCATGGAGGTAATGGGGAACGGAGTAACTGGACACCAGAAGCACAAAAGGTCAGTAAATTGCTTCCACAGTTTAAAGAGGGGGATAATTTTGACAGCTTCATTCATATGTTTGAGCGGGTATGTAAACAGTATGAAGTTGACCAAGGGCTCAGGGTACGGTTCCTGACCCCCTTACTCCATGGTAAAGCTGTAACTTCTTTATTAAAAATTCATGACACTGACTGTTTTGATTATACTGCTGTAAAAAGACATTTATTAGAATGTTTTAAGCTAACACCTGAAATGTACAGGAAAAAGTTTCGTCAGCATAGATGCAAGACAGATGAAAATGTATGTGAATATGTTGTTGAACTGAGCACTTATTTTCATAGCTGGGTGAGTGGATGTCAGGTCACCACTTTTGAAGGGCTGGCAGACCTTTTGGTACGGGAACAAGCCCTTAGCACTTTGCCTGAGGACATGAGGATCTGGTTAGCTGATAAACAGTGTGCTACTTCAGAGGAGTTGGGGAAGAAGGGAGACCTATACCTAGCAAGCAGGGCAGTCCTACACAGGAAAGGGACCCCCAGTACTGCTCATGGGACTAAAGGAACCCATGGTGGGCAGCACAGACTGCCCCAACAGAATCCACCAGTAGCAGGGGAAGCCACTAGTCCAGGTATACATCCAGGAGCTAGGGTTAAATGTTTTGAATGTAACCAGTGGGGCCATGGAGCATAAAGATGTCCACAGAGGCAAGGTGGGGAACAAAATGTAAAAGAGCCAGTAAATGGGAAAGACAAAATGCCAATAGTGGGTTGTCTTGAGACAACCGGGGTATGGAACTACCATCCTGCAGATGTCCTGAAAGGGACAGATTTGGATGAGGCAGTACTATGTACTTATGCAGTTACACACAGTGAGGCTAGGAGATAAGCATGTGGGACTGGTAGCCTGGGGGAGACCCAGACAGACTGCATACTTGCTGTCAGGACTGCTGATGTGGTTACTTCAGGGAGGGAACTGCTCTGTAGAAGTGAGACTGAATGTGAGCCACAACTGCTTGTGGGTACTGATGTTCCCTTGGACAGGGTAACTGCAAGGGTAGAGGTGAGTAGTAGTACCCAGGCTGACAGTGAGGCACCGCTGTCAGAGGATGCCAGACTTCCTGTGGAAGGGAAGCTGGGAAGGATTACAAGGAGGGACTTGAGACAGGTTAATCTTTTAGACCCTACATTGCAAGGCCTGTGGCAGGTAGCTAGGGAGGCACCTGATTCTCATGGGAAGGGGGAAACTGTATACTGGAACAAAGGGTTACTGTACAGAGGGTGGACTCCTGAGGGAGGGCTAGAAGGTGCGAGAGTACAGCAGTTGGTAGTGCCTTGAGATTACCATTTGGAGCTTCTAGCCATAGCCCATGATATTCCCTTTGCAGGTCATATGGACATAAAACGTAAAAAGAGGCATATTATGCAAAACTTCTATTGGCCTGAAATTTCCAGAGATGTAACAGGGTAATGCAGGACCTGTGAGCAGTGCAAAAATGTAGGCAATGCAGGAGACAAGGTGAGAGCTCCTTTGATGCCTTTGCTCATGATTGAGGAGCCATTTCAGAGGGTAGCTATGGATATTGTGGGTTCTCTGAGTACCCCAAGTTCCAGAGGGAAAAAGTATATCCTTGTGATTGTAGATTATGCTACACAATACCCTGAGGCAGTGGCTTTGTCCTCCATTGAAGCCGAGAAGGTGGCAAATGCTTTTCTACAGATTTTCTGCAGGCTAGGTTTCCCAAAGGAAATACTGCCTGACAGAGGTGCCAATTTTATGTCAGACCTGCTGGATTGTCTGTGGAAGTCCTGTGGGGTGAAGCACATGAAGACCCCCCCCTACCATCCCCAGACTAATGGTCTTGTTGAGAGGTTAAACTCTACAATCAAGTCCATGCTATGGGCATTTGCAGATCAGTTAAAGAGGGAGTGGGACAAATATTTGCCCCACCTGTTGTTTGCTTACAGAGAGGTTCCCCAGGAATCCACAGGTTTTTCACCCTTTGAGTTGCTGTATGGGCATTGGGTGAGGGGACCTCTAGATTTAATTTGAGATGAGTGGGAAGGTGAGTGTGAGTCTCACAATGAGTCTGTTGTGGCATACGTCCTAACCCTCAGGACAAGGCTCAGGGAACTCATAGGGTTGGCCAAGGAGAAATTGGCAGAAGCCCAACAACATAAAAAGGTGTGGTATGACAGGAATGCTCGAGCTAGAGAGTATGCTGTAGGACAGCAGATGAAGGTTCTCATTCCTGTCAGACGCAACAGGCTGCAAGCAGCTTGGGAGGGACCCTACAAGGTGGTAAGAAAGGTAAGTGATTTTTAACTACATGGTGGAAGGGCTAGGCAGATGGCAGGGGTACAAATTGTACCATGTTAACATGATGAAACCTTACCATGATAGGGAGGCCCTTGTGCTGAGCATTTGCAGTGGATTGCAGGAGGAGTCTGAGAGAGATCTTGTGACTGATCTCCTCAGTGAGGCTCAGGCTGACACCTTGGTGGAAGGGGTAGCAGTGTCCTAGCAGCTATCTCCTACCCAGGTTCAAGAATTCCGAGCAGTGTTGCAGGAGTTTGGGGGCATGTTCACCGGGAAACCAGGGTGCACCCACCTGATGCAGCACCAGGTGGATGCAGGACCCCAAAGGCCTATCAGGCAGACCCCTTATAGGGTGCATGTGAGAGTCAAACAGACTCTGTGGGAGGAGGTACAGGAGATGTTGGAACTAGGGGTGATTCAAGAGTACAACAGTCCCTGGGCCTCACCGTTGGTGTTGGTGCCAAAGAAGGATGGCAGCACCAGGTTCTGTGTGGATTACAGGAAATTAAATAGTCACACAGAGTAAGATGCTTACCCCATGCCTAGGACAGATGAGGCTCTAGAGCAGCTGAGTGTGGCTAAGTATTTTACACCCATTAATCTTCACAAGGGTTACTGGCAGGTGCCCTTGACTCCCAGTGCTAGAGAGAAGTCAGCCTTTGTGACTCCTTTTGGCTTATATGAGTTCACAAAGATGCCCTTTGGGATGAAGAATGCCCCAGCGACTTTCCAGAGGCTGGTAGATCAGACCTTAGTAGGAGCAGGAGAGTTAGCCCTTGCTTACATGGATGATATTGCTATCTACAGCCATTCTTGGTAAGAGCACCTTCAGCATATCAGGGAGGTGATGGGCAGACTACAGAGGGCAGGGTTGACTATTAAGCTGAGCAAATGTCAGGTGGGTATGGCAGAGGTCTCCTACCTAGGACATAGAGTGAGGAGTGGTAAGATAAGGCCAGAACCTGCCAAAGTGGAAGCTATTCAAGCATGGCCTGCACCTGTCACCAAAAAGCAGGTGAGGGCATTCTTAGGGACAGCAGGGTAATACAGAAGGTTCATTCCTAGTTATAGTACCATAGCTGCTCCCCTCACAGACCTGAAAAGGAAGAACAGGCCAGATAAGGTAGTGTGGACCCCAGCATGTGAGTAGGCATTTCAGAAGCTTAAGGAAGCTTTGGGAGAACCCCCTGTGCTAGCCAGTCCAGACTACAGAAAATAATTTGTTGTGCAGGTAGATGCTTCAAACTGTGGGGAGGGGGCTGTACTTAACAAAATTTCTTCAGAGGGAGAAGAGCACCCGGTGTTTTTTTCAGTTGTAGGCTCCAACCCAGGGAGGAATGCTATGCAGCGGTAGAAAAGGAATGTCTAGCCATAGTGTGGGCACTTCAAAATCTTCAGCCTTATCTGTATGGAAGAAAATTCACTGTGATGACAGATCACAACCCTCTAACATGGTTAATCAGAGCCAGTCAGCAAAATGCCAAGTTGCTAAGATGGAGTCTGGGGTTGCAAGCATATGATATGTCAGTGCAGCACCTCAGTGGGACTAGCAATGCCAAAGAAGATGGGCTCTCAAGACAGGGAATGGGGTGAGGTACACACAGATAGACCTAACACTTTCAAGTGATGTTTCTCAAGGGGCACTTGAAAAGAGATGTGACGATGGACGAAGGGTGCCAGCCTAGTCAAATAGATTTTGATATATAATTCTGGTATTTGTAAATAAATGTAAAATACAGGCATGTTTTCTTGATAATAAATGTAAAATACAGGCATGTTTCTTGAGTGTAAAGAATACTGTGAAATGTGGAACTGCAAAATATGTGACAACATTGCATTCTACTGGCCCAGTGAAGCATGTTGTGACCCTTTACCCTTTCATATTAGAATTGGGCTCCAGTGTGACTGGATGAAGGTTTCATGCCCATTGTTTTAAGGCTAAAGTTTATGACCAGAATTTAGATGTGGAATGTGCTTTATTGTTCTAGTTTCTGTTAGAATATACCTGTGAAATGTCTTCTATTGTTGTAAGTTTCTGTGCAGGTGTTAGATTGCTAAATAATGCAGTTTGTGGACTAAAAAATCACACCAGTTGTTAAGATGATGCAATATGAATACTGGGAAAACCTAAGTGTCAAAAATGTAATTTGGGAAGGCCTTAGAGACATGTTTGTTAGTAATGTTTAAATACTATTTCGCAAAAGAGACTGAGGGAGCATTTTGATCTTGACATCCGACTTATCAGCACTCTGCCTTGTGCTCACATGTACGTTTTAGCACTACGATTTCTTGTAGGAATAGTTAAAGCTAGTAAAGATTAATTAGTTATTTTTCTTTGAAATCTGACCTGTCCTACTCTATTATTTAAGTTTCTGTGTGATCTCTGAACTCTTAGATATCTCTGTTGTATAGCAGTTTTGTCTAGTGTTTTAATTATTTATTATTAAATATTTTTAAAACCTTCTACCTGTGGCTGGTTTGTGTAGAGATAAGCTCTAGAGTACATTGCATATTTATAGAGTTTATTGTAATAGGCCGCTCTGATAAGCCTTAGACTGTATAGTCACATTACCAATGGATAATAATATAGCACAGTAATAATTAGACACCCTTTTAAGAGCCTTTTAGTAGCTGATATTATTAGTTGGGTGGTGGCAGTAATTACTACAGTATGGTCTGGGTAAAGGGACACAGCTGAAGAATCTGTGTCAGCCTTTCCCAGGAGTGTCTTTGTGGCTGTATAACCTCTTCTCAAAGTGTGTGTGTGTGTGTGTGTGTGTGTGTGTGTGTGTGTGTGTGTGTGTGTGTGTGTGTGTGTGTGTGTGTGGGTGTGTGTGTGGTGTATCAGCTACTTGGGCAGGGACATGAAGCACTGGTTGGACAGAGAGGGTACTGGAGGTTTAAGCTTGCCCAGCTAGGCTGACGTCTGGACCCTATAGCTGTGCAAGTGGGGAGTCTTAATGAGGACCTGGTGAGCAATTGGGCAACCAGCCCCAGACTGACTGTGATCTCTGTGTGCACTTAAGGGAAATTGTACTTTACTGTGTGTATTAGTTATCCTTTCCTCTTCTATGAGATGACCTCCCTAGTGTTAGTGGTGAGGATTGAGGCTCTTTGATTGCTGTGCCAGGGCACTATATATATATATATATATATATATATATATATATATATATATATATATATATATATATAGATAGATATATCTCGGTTTATTATCATAACCCACTGAATCTTATTGTCGAAATTGAAAACGATTTCACATCCCTATTTCGAACCATGTTAACACCGATGGTTCGAAATTCACTGCTACGAAAATGTGATTTCATGTGCTTTTCGATGTTCAGTGATGCAGGTTTGCTATAGTTACATTCAATTTTTAGACCATTTGAAACTGTACCTTGATGTACCACTAGCACTTCAGGGTTATGATAGTAAACTATATATATATATATATATATATATATATATATATATATGTATATATATATATATCTATATATATATATATCTATATATATATATCTATAAATATATATATATATATATATATATGTATATATATATATACATATACACACAGATATATATATATATATAGTGTGTGTGTGGGTGTGTGTGTGTGTGTGAGTGCGTGTGTGCGTGTTTGTAAGTATGTATAATTCAAACATCAAGAAAAAATACTGTGACTAGGCTAGCAGTTAAACTAAAAACAACAGAAACACAAATGCAGAAATGGCACTGGGCAAACTTATCTTTTATTATACATTTTAACGCTTTCCTCTATAAACTACTGGACTTCATCAGAACTGGACAGAAGCACCAAACTGTAGGAGTCAAATTACATTTGTGCAGGTTGTATGTGTGTGTGTTTCTAAGTATGTATAATGTTTGATTAAATACATTACACAGAGTACACAATCTTTCACACAAACATACTCTCAGACACACACACACACACACACACACACACACACACACACACACACACACACACAGACACATATACACACAAAAAAAAAACTGTTCATAAAGGTAATTAGGATTTAATTCTTTAATACTAGAACATTAAAAGCTAGAAGAAAGAAAACCAAAAGGTATAGATAACAGGCTGGATTCAATAAAGCCTACCAGGCTTGCTAAAACCATGTGTGTGTCATGGAGTGAAGCGCACATGATAGCATGCAGTTTTGTATTCAGTAAGTGGCTCTACATGACAAGTAGAGCTGCACAAACATAGTAAACATTGTGGCATGCTTTTTTTTCTTTCTTTTGGCTGCTTCCATTTCTTCCTATCCTCTGCATCTTGCTGTGTCACACCAACCACCTGCATGTCCTCTCTCACCACATCCATAAACCTTATCTTAGGCCTTTCTCTTCTTCTATCTGGCAGCTCCATCCTTATTATCCTTCTCCCAATATACCTAGCATCCCTCCTCAGTACATGCCCAAACCAACACAATCTCACGTCTCTGGCTTTGTCTCCAAACCGTCCAACCTGACCATGCATGCTAATTGCAGCATAAGTAGGTAAAATGTACAATTCAAAGTGCATGGACATATATTACTTCAGTCGCTGGGACTGTAAAGCAACACCTGTGGGCATGTAGCAATGTCTGTACCACACCACCCCTTGTGTTTTTATAAATATATATATATCTATATATATATATATATATATATGGGTTCAGTTCATAATCTCAAAATTCTGAAATACCGAATTTCAGAATATCGAGATCATAAAGCTGAAACACCACAATCCCGAATGCCCATAAGCGTGAAATTCAAAATCCCGACACTTACATAGACACACTCACATACACACAACTGCCCCCACACACAAACAAAACTAGCATACGTTAGAAACAAGCAGAGGTGCTTCGCCCCCCCTGCACCCCCCATGTGGGTACTGTGCTCTCCATACCCCCCTACTTATATATTCTAACTCTGAGACCGTACAATCACACACACACAAAGGCAACTCTCACCCTCACATTTCACAGCCCCTTGCACACTCACATCACAACCAAAACACACACTAATATACACTACAGCACATAACCTACACACTCATACAAACTTACATGCACTTACATCCATTCATACACCGCAACACCAGAAGCTCCGAACTTCGGGATTTCGAATTTTGCACTTCTGGTGTTTCTTGATTCAGAGCATTCGGGATTAGAATCTCGGAAAACTGAAATTTGGTATTTCAGTTTTTTGAGATTCTAAAGGGAACCTATATATATATATATATATATATATATATATATATATATATATATATACATGGGTCCTAGTTAAATTATTCAAGTTCAGAACTTCGAACATAAATGGAGATCTCCGTACAGCGAGGAACGGGAATATTCCCTTTTCCTCACTGTAGTGCGATCTCGGAGTTGGTATATTTTAATAGTGGGGGTTATGGGGTGTGCATATATGTGTCTTAATTTGTTTTTGATTTTTTTTTTCTTTTTTTAAATGATTGAGATTACAAAATTTTGATCATATGGTCCCGACCATATGATTTTGAAGTTTTGTAATTTCAATCATTCAACATAGACCCATATCTATATATATATATATATATATATATATAAATATATATATATATATATATATATATTTATATATATATATATGTATCTATATATATATATATATATATATATATATATATATATATATATATATATATATATATATATATCTATCTATATATATATATATATATATCTATCTATCTATCTATATATGTTGTATATATATATATATATATATATGTGTGTGTGTGTATATATATGTGTGTATATATATATATATATATATATATATATATATATATAAAGATATACACACACACACACACACACACACACACACACACACACACATATATATATATATATATATATATATATATATATATACATATATATATAGACAGATACATATATATATATATATATATATATATATATATATATATATATGTGTGTGTGTGTGTGTGTGTGTGTGTGTGTGTGTGTGTGTGTGTGTGTGTGTGTGTGTGTGTGTGTGTGTGTGTTTGTGTAAGCATGTATAATTCAAACAGAAAAAAGGTGTGACTAGGCTGGCAGTTAAACTAAAAACAATACTAACGCAAAAAATGCAAAATGACACTGGACAAACTCTCTTTCATTATATATTTTAATACTTTTCTCTATAAACCACTGGACTTCAGAAGAACCGAAGAAAAGCACCAGAATGAGGAATAAAATTGCATTTGTGCAGTTTTGTTTGTGTATGTGTGTGTGTGTGTGTGTCTGTGTTTCTAAATATGTATAATGTTCGAATAAATACATTACACAGAATGCACAATCACTTTCACAAACATACAGACACAAAGACACTCACATAAATACAGACACACACACACACACACACACACACACACACACACACACACACACACACACATACACACAAACACAAAGAAAACAAAGGCAATTAGGATTTAATTATTTAATACCAAAACATTAAAAGCTAGAATAAAGAAAACATAAAGGTCTAGATAATGGGCTGGATTCAATAAAGCCTATATGGCTTTCTAAAATCATATGTGTGTCATGGCATGACTTGGTAGCGAGCCATTTTGTATTCAATAAGCGTCTATGGTGTGTAGAGTTGTGCAAACACAGTAAACACTGTCACATGCTAATTACAGCCAAAGTAGCTGAAGTGTATGCTAAATAACCAATCTAAGATGGAGGACCTATTTAACAAGCTATAAAGCAATTGTGTACACTCAGTGCAAATTTTGGCCTGAAATTCCAAAACCTATTGGAGTACAACCACAGAGACTGCTATACATGAAAAGAATGTTAAGGGCTGCTATTGCTGTTTTGCATATGTATGTGCAACATGCCTAATTCTATGCTGCTACTGTTGATGGACCTTGGTCAAGAAGGAGAAGGGAGTTTAGACCCCAATTACATTTTCATGGTCTGCAAGACTTGGAAATTCTAGAGTGCTACAGGTTAGATAGAGACACATTACAGGAACTCTGTAACCTCTATCGGCCTCAGCTTAGAGTAAGGGCAAATGGAGAAAACCAATATCTGTGGAGCCTAAGGTATGTGTAGCACTTAGAATATTAGCTCTAGGAACTTTCCAGCGACCTACAGCAGATATGCTGGGGGTGTTACAGGCATCAGCAACCAGGTTCCTACATCAATTCCTGAGTGCTATGCTACAACATAACAGTGACTACATACATTTTCCCCATATACGTCTGGGCAGAGCTACAACTGTGCATGATTTCTATCTTGTAGCACACTTCACTGAAGTTGTGGGTCCCATAGACTGCACACACATTGAAATAAAAGCACCACCATGGGAAAGGAGAAGGGTGTACATAAACAGAAAGTGCTTCCACTCCGTTAACTGCCAGGTCATGTGTAACATAAGGGAATCATCCTGAATATGTGTGCTGGCAATCCCAGCAGATTCCACAACTCCCATATCTGGCACAACTCAGAGGTTTTCTAGTGGGGATATCCCATAAAGTCATTTACTTGGTGATACAGGGTATACACTCGAACCGTGGATGATGATGCCTATCAAAAATGAACACACACTCACCAAAGAATGCTATAATGAGGTACACACTCAAAATAGAAATCTCATAGAACATACATTTGGGCTGCTGAAGTCATGATTCCTGTGTCTAGATACATCAGGGGGAACCCTGCAGTACAATCACTGTCACTGTGCTGAAATTGTCACTGTCTGTGCTGTCCTTCACAATATTATTCTGAGAGAACAGCTTCAGCAGGAACACCAAGGGGAAGGGGCACACATCCCAAGGAGTGAAATGGGAGCTACCAGCTGCTATGGATGTAGGTAGATGTAGACATGCACAATATGTCCTTGTTCTAGCTGTCACTTGTCTGGTCAGGATAAAACAGGCAAACATTTGTGGGTTCTGCTCAAGCAGCTTTATTACACACAAACACATCAGAAATGAGGCTTTGTAACTTAAACTTAAATAAACTTACAGACTGACTACCACATTCATACATGTTAACACTCTGGCTGTTCTCTCAAAATGGCACTGCTGCTTGCACATGCTCAGTTTTATATACATGTGCTGCATCAGGAAATGCTTCTTAAAGGTACATACACATGCTTTGCTCTATATCCTCCCTCTTTGAGAAATAATTCATATAGTAAATGACAGTATTCAATGACATGTTATTTACAGAAATGATCTTTTGACATGCATTTATACAGAACTAATTATTTGACATGCAATTATACAAAATTAGACACATATAAAACAATAGCCACAGTGGTACAGAGGTAGCATTGTTGCCTCACAGCAGGAGGTTCACCTGTTCGATTATTGGCTGAAGTGCCTTTGGTGTGGAGTCTGCCTGTCCTCCCCATGGTCGAGTGGCCTCCGAAAAACATGTATGAATGGGTGTGCCTTCGCTGAAGGTTGGGCATCAGGCTGGCAACTTGGCACCATAAAAATCTACTGCAAATCATTAGTGGACCCAAGTTCCGCTGTGGCGGCCCCTAACCGGGAAAAGCCAAAAAGACAAACAAGACACATATAAAACAATCATGTCCAGGTTGCTGTGTATTTTACACTAGGTCTAGAAATATGACCTGAGCATGTAACATAAAAGGAAGAATTGGATCTAGCAATGGGAACTGTCTTCAAGGAATGCTCAACTCTGGGGACATTTGGGACATCATCATTAATGGGAATGGATACTGAGACATGTTCCTCATTATGAGCAGTGTCAGTGTTGCTCTGAGATCTAGAGTCTGTATCACAGGTACAATGCTGCAATATCATTTCTGATACAGGAAGAAGATGCCTGCAGTTTCTTGTGTATTCTATACCCTCAGATTCCACTAGGTAGGAACTCACCTCAGTACATATACCTCTCACTTGACCAATTTGATCAAAGCCTTTTGCTGTTTGCATCCTCACTGTCTCTTTTAGCTGACGAAGAAATCTGCTCATTTTATCATAACTGGACTTCTGAGAACACTTCTTAAAAAGTTGGGCTTTGATTGCTCTGGTGTTTTGAGCATTAGGCACAAACAAACTAGAACTGCTAGGCAAGGTTGTTCTGATTTGCCTAGACAGAAGTCTCTGAGCAGGTGAGCTAAGTAGCATGTCATGGGGCATATTTCTGAGCTTGAGTAAATTCAAGAAGGTATTGGTATTGTCACACTTTGACCTCTCTAGTAATTGCTTTGCACTCTGTACTGCATGTTCAGCAAGGCCATTTGACTGGATATTCAAGACTGCTAGCAACATGGATAAAGTCCCACTCTATAGCAAATCTCTGAAACAATTAACAGGTAAACTGAGGACCATTATTAAAAACAACTTTGTGTGGACTACCATGGGCTGAGAAATTATGTTTTATCTTAGTAATAACAGCACTGGACGTTGGGTTAGGTAGAAAATTGATCTCAAACCAGTTCGAATAAGATTCTACCAACACTAAGTAATGCTGATTGTTCCACTCAAATATATCAGCTGCTACTGTTGACCAAGGTAGTTCAGGAACTTAGCCTAGCCAAAGTGGCTCTCTTTGCAAATGCAGCTTAATACTGTTGCACACTATACTAGAAGAAAACACTTTATCAATGTCTTTTGCTAGAGAAGGCCAAAATACTAGTCCACTTGCCCTTCTTTTGGTAGAGTTGGAATCTGGGTGGCCATGATCCAAAATCTAAATGTATTCATGCTGTAAGGAAGTAGGGACAATAACTTTTGGACCATTTTCAATCAGGATCTCATCTCTGTATGGAAGTAAGGTTCCACTTCTGGTGGTACACAGGATTGTTTTGATGGCCATCCTACATTGATGAAGTGTTTGAGCTTTTCCAAAATTGGATCCATCTTTGTATGATCTCTCAGCTCATCAAGTGTTGAGGTAGAAAAATGATGCACTTCCATGACATCAAAGTCAAAATTCTCTGCATCAAGCTGTTCCATGGTATTTCCTGGGCAATCTGGATAAGATATCAACCAGACAAAAAAACTTTACCCCTTCTATAGACTATATTGAAATTATACTTTTGCAGTTTGAGCATCATTCATTGTAGTCTTGCTGGAGCTGAATGTATAAGCATCTTTAAAATAGTGACTAGAGGTTGATGGTCAGATTCTATCTGGATAGCTTGGCCATAAATATAATCATAAAACTTCAAACAAGTGAACCCAATTGCCAAAAGTTCCTTCTCAATTTGAGCATACTACATCTCACTTTGGGTAAGAGTTCTAGATGCATAGGCAAAAGGTCTGCCTTCCTGAAGAATAACTGCACCAAGACCAAACTTTGAAACATCACAGGAAGGAACTACTGGTTTGTGGACATCATAGCATCTTAATGTAGGCGGGTTAGCAATTTGCTGTTTGAGGTCATCAGATGCTCTCTGGTGTTGTTCTAACCATGATCATGGAACACTTTTGTGTCCCAGCTCTGTCAAAAGCACTGATAACTCACTAAAGTCAGGAATATTTATTTATTTTATTTATTTTACATTTGTTGACCGGGCTAGTGAATACATTTGTCCAAATAGTTAACCATACCAAGAAAATGCTGTAGGGCTTGGACATTGTCTGGAATTGGCAACTCAAGAATGGCTGCTTGCTTAGAAGGATCTGGTCATAAGGTTGTACTGGTAAATAAATGACCTACATAAGTCACTTCTGGTAATCTGAAATTGCATTTTCGAGGATTGAGCTTTAAGTTCACTTCACATGCTCTGTCCAGAACTTTCCTAAGGTTTCTGTCATGCTCTGCTTTGCCATTGCCTCCAGCCACTAAATCATCTACTATTGTTGCACATGGGTAGTCTGAAAAAAAAATTGCTCCATTGCATGCTGAAAGACTTATTCCAAAAGACATCTTGAGGAATCTGTATCTACCAAATGGGGTACTGAATGTAGTCAGTACTAATGATTTGCGATCAAGCATCACTTGCTAAAATGAACTCTTTGCATCTAAGACAGAAAAAAACAGTGGCATTTGGCATGAGGGCAGCAATCTCCTGAAATGTATGCATAGGACGGTGAGGTCTCTTCAATGTCTTGATCAAGTCTCTTGGGTCAATGCATATTCTGATCTCATCTGACGTTTTCTTATGAGTAGCTACCGTGGAAGACACCCACTCAGTTGATTCTGTGACTGGACAAATCACACCTTGCTGCACCATTTTTTGTAACTGAACCTTGACTTTGTCCAGCATAGCTATTGGAACTCTCCTTGTTGGCCTAATCACTAGACTGACCTCTGGATCTACTTTCATGGAGTACAAAACTGGAAGTTTGTCTAGCTTGTTGTCAAACATATCAGCATACTCCGAGAAAATAGCATCAGTAAAGCTGGAACTAGGGCATGTGTTACATGAGCTAGGCTGAAATAAAATGTAGTGAGTATGTGTGAGTAAGAAAGACAGGCAGGCAGAAACTTTGATAAACTATCAAATGGTTGCTGAAACAGAATGAGCTGGAAGTCTCATGAATGATCCATGTAACTGTTATGTGTGTGTATCTGCATGTGCTCTCAAGGTGAAATGTGTGTGTGTCAGTGTCTGCAAGAGAACAGCCAAACTCTGTGCTAGCTCTACTTCTTGGAATGTTGGACAGGTGTGAACCATGCATGGTAGAAGTAACAGTTTATTGTCATTGCCCCTGACTGCAAGAACTGAATCTGCCAGGAGTTGCACTGGCACATCCATGCCCATGGTCAGATTTGCTACTGCTAACTGAATTTGACTGATGCCTGCTGGAGAGGTCTCCTCATGCATACGCCCAGGACCATGACCCCATGACCTACTACTTCTGGGTGTGAACACCTCAATCATTAACAGAAGAGTGGAAGTAGTACCACTACAGGGACATGATCGGGCATGGCCACATTGGCTAACATCAGATGATTTATACAAGATTTTATATGCATATACTTATAAAGAATCAACAGATCATAGGAAGTTGCTAGGCTAATGGGCCTAGGGCCCTTATAAGCTTAGCCAAGTTCTAACCTTATTTCCATGATCAGAACCTAATGCTTGTGTCCAAGAGGGACAGAGGTGGAACCTCTGGGGTGAATTTACTGTTACACATCCAATTGTCCAGATTGCATTTGAAGAGGGCCAATGATGTGCTCTGTTTGACATGAAGTGGAAGTCTGTTCCAAAGGTGTGATAACCTCTGGGAGACAAATCTGTCCCTCCAACAGGTTCTATTAATGTCACATACTAGGTTAAGATCTTTAGAGTGAGTAATCTGTGTACCATTTGACTTGTTGATATGCAGTATTTCCAGTAAAGCAGAGTCGGAGACTGCCTTATATGCAAGGTCACCTCTGAGTAGTCTGTATGAAACAAAATATAGTAACAGTGATTTTAGATGATCCACATAGGACAGATGCTGAAGACCTTGAATTTTCCTTGTGAGGAACCTTTATGGTTTCTCCAGTTGCTGCAGGTGCTTGGAAAGGTACATACCAAAGGGGAGTTGTTCTCAAGTATTGGCCTGGTAAGGGAAGAGTACAGGGAAGTTATAATTTCTTTAATTCTGGAGGTAATGCCCTTACTTATGAGATGAGCAATATAGAATGCCCTTCTTACCACAGTGGAGACATGGTGATTAAACATAAGATCGCTGTCAACCTGTGCACCCAGATCTCTCACCACTGAGTGCATACTTAGGGTGTTGCTATTGATGTAGTAGCTAGCAGGAGCATCACTCTTACTGAATGGGATGATAATAAATGTTTTTGCACTGAATTTAAGGCCATGACTTTGGAACCAATCATTTGTTTGTGTAAGATCCTCTTGTAGGATGTTGGCATCATTTGGAGATTCTATGACCACTCCCAGTTTGCAGTCATCAGCAAACGTTGTCAGCCACAGACCTTTAGTTTTTGCTTGTACTTTGAATAAGTAGATTCCAAACAGTAGAGGTCCCAAGACTGATCCCTGTAGAACATCACTGGTTGCAGGTCTGCTGTTGGAGGTGGATTCCCCTGTTTTGACTATAGTTGTTCTATCAGTGAGCCAGTTAGCAACCCATCTAATAAAATAAGGGTTGATACATAGTTTTTTTTTTCATTTCTTCAAGTCTTTTGGGTTTCTAACACCATGACAGGGATGGACCCCATTCCTAAGTCAAAGTACAATTAAAGTTCATGAAATTAGTATTGTTTCAATCTTTGATGTCAGCTAGGAGTGCTTTTGGCAGCACCCGCAATGTGCCCAGCAATGATTCCTTGTGCAATTCATATGGGGTTACATGGATTGGTAACATAGGTTTACCTTCATACTGTCGATCAGACATGATCGACCGGGCACTTAATCAAACCGTTTCCACGAAACCAAAACCGCAAAACTTCTCAAATGTCAAAAAAATGTCGAATTTTGACATTTCCAGCCATGCCACACCTCCACACCAGTGCTACCATGGGTCAAAAAGGGGTGAGGTTTTGCCGTTCGCTTATGTGGAATTAGACGTTGGAGACGTTTGCACTTCGGTATTCGTGGAAGCCGTTTCACCCATATTGGGATTGACGATGTAAAGGTAAACCAGTAACATATCTAAATATGTTTGTAGATTCTTTTTTATGAGACCTGTTGCTCCTACTATTATTGGTACTGATGGGTATCTTTCTTCCACATTGCTCTTATTTCGGCCTATAAATCCTGATATTTTATGACTTTGTATCTCTCTGTACGCAACACACTGTAGTTACTGGGTGTGGTGATTTCAATGATCAATGCTACTTTTGTCTACTTTTCTTGGACCACAATATCTGGTTTTCTAGCATCTATCTTTTGAATTGTTTGTAATGGGTGGTCCCATGTGATATAAACTTCCTCATTTTCTATGATGCTTTGTGGGTCATACTTCCAGTGTTTTTCATCCACTTCAGTATCATAATGTCAAGTGTGTGACTGTTTCCAGTTTGATTTTACAAAACCTACATTTGTCTGTTTCTCCCACATGTTCAATGGACTTTGTAAACCAATGTGTACTCAGCCCTCTATCTTGGGCCGCCAATATTAACCTTTCATCTCTTGGTTTGAATTTGTCTCTCCTTAACCATTCCTGTGTCCATTCTAGATTAACATGAGGTTCTTTCAGAAGTTTTCTATACTTGCAACTATATTTATGCATTTTCCACATTTCTTGCCTTCTTATCTGGTCCTTCACCTTATATTCTTTCTTTTGTTTTTTGGAACATTCAGTTGCTGCATGATTTTTATCTACTTCTGGTTTGATTTCCATTCCTGCTTGACGCAGATATGCTTCTGCTAGATTAAATAGAGAAGTCATCTTAGGTTTAGTCTCCTCATGTTTCAAAACTTTCACTACATTTGGGTCTTGTGAGGTCAGTAAATATGTGTGTGGTCCCACGATTGTAGATCTATACATGTAATCAATCTTAAGGAGGCCCATCCCTCCTTCAGAACAGGGAATATATAATCTTGGTACACATTGACTTTTGTAAATCATTTGGTGAGATGCAGCATCCTTCTTGTTTTCCTATCTACTCTATCCAACAATGATTTGGGGCCTGTAACTCACTCCAAAACTGTAAGTTACGGCAGAAAGAGCAAATTGGTTTATAGCTTGGATTTTGTTCCTAGATGCCAATGCTGTTTTTAGGATTAATTTAAGTCTTCTTAAGTAGTCCTAAGTTTTATTTGCATTTGCTCATGCTTTATTGTTGATCCTTCATCACTTTCCAAATATGTATACACTCCCTCTTGCTCAAGTTCTTTTATATCATATTCTTGTCCCAAACTGATGTTTTCCTGGTGCTGCAGTTTTCTTGCTTTAACAGTTGCCTTTGCACAGGTTCATGCGCCTAGGTAGCGAGACATTTCCCTGTGGTACATTTGACTGGGGACACATGGCTGAAGTGACAGCCAGCTGCAGAGAAATATGGCTGTTTGCAAATTCCCTGTGAGCAAAGAGAAGCACATACTGCCATGCTCACAGCTTTAATAACCAAATTCCTGGAGGCAGAAGAAGTAATGAGTGTTGTGCTCAGTGTACAGTACATACTTATGTAACTACAACATGTAGAAGTGTGCTACAGCATGGAGTAAATCCTGTAGGCTACTGTAGTCACATTTATGCTCAAGTATGCATTTTAGGTAATGATCCCGAGACACTGTCAAGGGGGTAGTGGTCCACACACACCAATTATAAAGGCACTGCCCATTGTGCACTGTATTTGTTCTGCCAGTAACATGCCCTCTGGTCAGCCTGCTGCTGATGCCTGCCATACTGCCTGCTGTCTCATGTTCCCTTGGGGACCATGGGTATATTTCTCTGCAGCTGACTGCCACTTCAGCCATGTGTCCCCAGTCAAATGTTCCACAGGGAACTGTCTCACTGTCTAGGCACCTGAACTGCTTTTGCACATTAATCAAAACCAAATGACATTCTGACATCATCTGAAAAAAATGCTGACAACCTGCAGTTGTGCTTTCAGTTCTTCATCCGATGAGCTATACAATTTTAAATCATCGACAAAGAAAAGGTGAGAAGTTTTTACACTTTGTTGTTTTCTCGGAGCCAAACTATAGTCATGGCCTAAGCTGTTGAGTAAACATCTTAATGGGTTAATGGAAAGGCAAAATAGCAATGGTGACGGAGAGTCACCCTGGAATATCCCCCTTTGAACTTTTATCCCTGGGATAATAATTTCCCCTTTATCATGGCTTAATTGCAAAGTTGTCTGCCACTGTTTCATGGTCAGTGTAATGTAGTCAATCAGTGTAGGGTCTATCTTATACATTTCTAAGCACTCTTTTATCCATGAGTGTGGGATACTATCAAATGCTTTTTTGTAGTCAATCCATGACATACTTAGATTCTTCCCCTTTTTACAGTTCTCCACTGTGACTTTATTTAACAACAGATTATCCTGGTTCTTTATGACTTTCTATTATTGCCCTTTTTTGTTCTACTGCCATAATTGAATTTTCTTCTAAATAACTATAAACTCTGTCAGCATCAGTTCCCATTCATAGTTTATACGTTGTTAGAAGGTAAGTTGTTGGTCTATAATTTTTGGGTAGCTTGCAGGTTCACTCTTAAGTAGGAGCATTGTTTTTCCTTTTGTTAGCCAGGTTGGTGTCTGCTCAGGTTGTGCATATAAATAGTTCTTACTCATGGCTAAATCTTTGTGCAAAGATATCAACACTTTTAACCAAAAGTTAGGTACTGCATCTGGGCCTTGAGTTTTCTAATTAGAGGCTTTTCTTAACTTTGTTTCAATCTCTCTGGCTGTTACTTCATCCCATTTCATATCCTGTACCTTTAAACTTCTTATTCTTTATTTTACTTCTTCTATCCATTTAGCATCTTTGTTATGTTTCTTCATAGATACTTCTCCAAAATGTGCTATCTTGTTCTTTTTTTGACGATCTTTCAATTCCTTTTACTTTGTTTCCCAGTTTTCTATAAAACCTTTTAGGGTTATCAGTAAATTGCTTATTTTGTACCTTTCCTTTATATTTATCTCTGTATCTTCTACATTTTTCTGCCTGTGCTGAAATTTTTAGTTTCTTATTTGATAGTACATGATAGATCCTAGTCTGTTCTGATACTGTGCATTGCGTTTATCACATCTATCTTTCTTAGTATTTTTGTTGATCTATTCCCTCTCTATAGTCTTCTAACAGTGACAATTCTTGTCTTAATTGCTTTATAGTTTTCTCTATTCGATATTTCCATGATGGTATTCAATTTTTCCCCTTCCTTTACTTTTCTATGTTTTTGTGGCAGAACTTTATCAGTTATTAATTTAGCTGCACAGTAATATATCCTGTTTACTTCTGTTATTTCACATGGATCTCTAGGGACAGTCCTAATTACTGTGTTCATTTGCTTTGTCAGACTTTTGATTTTTTGTGTTTTATTGACCTTCTGCAATCTATTTCTTTCATTGATCTTAATACATCTATCTATGTTTATTATATCAAGCAACTCTTCTCTTAGCTCATTTTCTTCCAAACTTAGGGTACATCCCTTGTTTTCCATTTCCTGTGGGCATTCTATAGAAAGTTCTTTAACATCCTCCCGTGGCACATTCTCTTCAGTTTCATCCTGTGCCATCCGTTGCTCTGTCATATGACAACTCACTGGCCTATCACTCCTCAACATTGACTGCATCAACGCTTCCACAGTTTCTTGTTCCATTCCCTTGCTGTCTAGCTTTAAGTGAAAGTTTATACTGTTTTCTTGTGGAAGGCTCCAAAATATTTTCACATGACACCTGACCAATTGCTTCCTGTTCCATTGGTTTTCCCTTAATATGCATATCCATTGCTCTATCCTGTTGTAGTACTGTCTGAATTAATTTTTCTACACTGAATCCTTCACTTTGCAGGTACTCCTTAATCTCAGTTTTTATTTCTTTAACTTTTCCATTACTAATCTCCTTTTCTACTTTTCCTCTTTGTCTTCTTATTTTTTTGTATTGTAAAGTTTTCAATGTCCAGACATCTTTGCCTGTATTTCTCTTCAAATATCTTTGGTGCTGCTCTTTTTGTATTGGTTAGTTTTGCTTTTTTTCTTTGCATAAATATTACACCATATTAAATCTCTTTTTCTTTCCCACATCCATATTTCTTCATCAGATGTCTCCTGATCTTCCTGCTTCTCCTTACTTTGGGGACTCACTCCATCATGTTGTGATGTAACCTGTGTTAGACCTTCTACACCAAATCCTTAATTTCACAGGGACCCCATAACTTCAACTTCTATTTTTTTACTTCTACTTTACTAATCTTCTTTTTTACATTCCATCTTTGTGATATTATTTCTTTATTGTGAAGGTTTCCATATCCAGATGCCTTTCCTGTATTTCTTTTCAAATATCTTTGGTGCTGCCTTCTTTATATTGATTAATTTGTCTTTTTCCTTTGCATAAATATTGCACCATATCAAATCTCTGTTCTTTCCCATGTCCATATTTCTTTTTTATACTTTCTAAATATCTCTAGGTTTTGTTGTTTATATTTTTGTACTTCCTCAGATGCTTCTTTTTCCAAACAGATAAAAGTTTCTTGATGTATATACTGTTTTTCACAAATCTGTTGTAATAACACAAATTTTCATTTGAAGCTTCCGACAGTTTTTCCTGTGGAAGTATTTTTCTTTCTTCTAACTTCTCTATTAATCATTTTGTATATCTCGTGTCTGGAAATTCTGGGCTTTTTGCATAATAGTAATAATACATGATTTCTTTCTTATCCTCAATAGTCCACTTTATTGTCTTTATGGCTCTTCTTTGGCCTATCAGTTTTTGTGATTTTTGTGGACTACTACATCCTTCTACAATAGGGGGGGGCATCCTCCCCTTGGGCCTGGCTTGGCCCCATTGTAGGAATGTTTCCGTATTTTGAGAATTCTACACTGTCATTTTTTCCAGTCCTGGCACTAGTGTGCCTACCAGGATTGAGCACAGATATCTAGCTGGTTGAGTTTGTCAATAATGTCTGAGTGGGGGATAGTGTCAAAAGCCTTGGCTAAGTCTAGGTAGGATGTATACATAGACTTCCCCTCACACAGGGCCTTTGTGACTGCCTCAAAGAAGTACACCAGGTTTAATAGGCATGATCTCTCTTTGACAAATTCAAACTGAGTAGGGTCAAGTGTTTGTAGATTACCTATATCTTTGCTGAAAAAGTTCATGAAGATTCACACCATGGCCTTGCAGATAAGGCTAGTCAGGCTAATAAGTCTATAGTTCCTGTGGTCAGTGGAAGCCCCACCTTTATACAAGAGAATAACAGTGGCCATTTTCCATTCAGCTTGGATGAAGCTGGTGCTTAGACTATGATTGAAAAGAGTACCCAATGGTGTTGCTAATTCTTGTTGGAGCCAATGTAAGACACAGCCTAGGATGTTATTAAGTCCCATAGATGCTGTGTTTTTGGCCTTAGAGAGGGTGTTTACAACATGCTCTTTAAAGATACAAGGTAGGGGACAGGTGATAAGATGTCACGGTGTACGTGTGGCAGGGACAGGGGTGTAAAGTTTCCACAGAACCTGTCAGCCAACAGGTTAGCTATTTCCACAGGCTCAGTATATGTGGTCTCATTAACTACCAGTTTGCCACAAATATGGGCCTTTCCTTTTAGGTTATGGATGTAACTAAGGAATGCTTTACAGTTGTCCTTAGTTGAAAAAGCTAATTTGGATTCATAGTTTGCTTTGGAAGACTTCACAAGAAGTTTTATTTGCCTGTTTAAACTGAGGAGGGAGTTTCCAGTTTAGGGCTCGCTCCCTCTTACTCTTAGAAGGTAATTTCTTCTTATTATTGTAAAGCCTTTTAATGGCAGTTGTCCACCAGGCAGGTTTGCTTTTCTTTGAGGAGCTTGTTTTGGTACTATCAGGTATGGTTGAGTCAAGCAGTTATACAGGTATTTGTATAAAGCATTGGTGTAGAACTCAGCATAGTTTCCGATTCCATCTGTGGGCCATGCAGTGAAGCTATTTATACCATCCCATAAGAGGTTATAATCTGCTTTGGAGAAGTTTTTTAGTGTGGTTGCTGCTGAGGAGATCAGGTTTGACAGATACTTTGAATGAGACTGATTTGTGGTCAGATCTCACTAGGGAAGACACACAGCGGGGAAGCTACAGTGGTCCCCATATTGATACGAACCAGATCCAGGATATTCGTACCCATTGTGGGGGGTGTCAACCAGCTGTTTCAGGGTATTGAAGTTAACGAAGTCAAAGAACCTTTGGGCAAGTGAGTTTGAGCACGAGTAATTTACCCAGTCAATAAATGGGTAGTTAAAGTTGCCCCAAACCATGGTGTTTGGATGTATCTTGGTAGACTCATGTAGAGCCAAACAGGCAGAGTGGATGTCCCATTCATGGAGGGTGTCCTGTAGCTGGCAATGACTTGAATACGTGTCCTGCCTAAAGTTAATTGCACCTGAAGTAACTCCAGGGAATCACACTGTTTAACCAATCTGGAAGTGTATTTATCTTTAATTAATATTGATACACTGCCTCCTTTAGTTTCCACTCCTTCAGTTTGTGGTCTGAACGTGTAGAAGGAGGTGTAACCTGGTATGGATGGGGTGCTCTGGACAGCCTTGAACCAGGTCTCTTTACTGCACAAATGTCTGCATCTTCCAAGGTCAGGACTGCTTCCAGTGAGTCCTGTTTCATTTAAGATTCCTAGTGTTTAGCAGGATAACCTTGAGGTTGTTTTTAGGTAGAGCTTTTATGTTGTGAATTTTGTCCTTCAGACACTGCCAAAAATGCACTATGGGTGTGCAAGAGACTTATCCAGTAGTTGAAATCCCAGGAGTGACAGATGAAGACAATCTCTGTCAAAGCATCAAGGTGTGTTGATCATGTCATCCCAGGCTGACAGATACTAGATCCCCTTAGAATGACACCAGAAACTAAGCCAATTATTAAAGTCAATCATTTTCTGTTTGTAGTGAAGCATCATCCTAGGTGAATGTAAAATGCTGCTTAAGGCTAGGGACATAACTTCCTGAGACACATAATCCAAGATCTCAGTCATGTCTGTCTTCATATAGTCCAGAGAGGTAGGTCTCAAGTATGGACTATCATGGAGTCATAACAGTACCTATTGTTGAGAGACTTGAGTGCATGTGTGATATGGCAGATCCTAGCACCTGAAAGACAGCTGACCATGACTTTTTCCTTATCCGGCCTGGTGAGAGGAACATCTGTGTGTCTCACAATGGAATCACCTATGACTAACATGTTTGGTTTTGTGTTTTGCTTTAAGGGATTGACAGGTGAGACACTGGTGTGTGACCTATTATGTGTATTGTGTTTTGTAGATGAAGTATTATGTGTAGCATGTTTGTGTTTGTGTTTGGGAGGTCACTGGTGTTTAGGTATGTTTCTGGTGAGGACCTCTGCATATGTAGGTATGTTTGATATGTGTTTGGGTGAAGTAGGGGGTGAGGTGTGCTTGCTGACAACATTATCATATGTACAGACTGGTGTGTGAGAGAGAACATGGATTCAAGGTTCTTAATATAGTTACATTTCTCATATGTTGTTTGTTTGGACTAGGAGTAGAGGGTTGTTGGTGAACATGAGGCAGTTGCTACACTGCCTCAGAATGCCAATGTCGACCAAGCTGGTTGCAGAATCTGTGGGAAATTATCCATCCATAGTCTTAGGTAAATTTATAGATGAGGAAAAGAGGTCACACTTAGGAATGGCTAGTGGGTGACAAGTGTGTTGGTACCTCTGAGGCTAGGCTTAGTGATCCACCTGACAGTAGAGCAGTGTCACAAAAAACCTCTGGAAGACAACAAACAAACTGCTAACAAAAAATTTAACAAGCAAAACGTTTGCATCTATAACCACCAACAGTAACCAACTCTACTTGGCAGTGCACAATATTGTGCTACATACAAACAAGCGCAAGCACTTGGCTTAAATAAAACAAATCTCAAGCTACCCAATAAGGATGATCTCTGTGAGCTCTAGTCCTATCACTTCAATTAGAGGGGTCCCAGACAGCACTCTCCTCCCACAAGGGTGCAGAAGGGCCTTCACCAACAAGAATGGCTTGAATTTTATGCTCAGAAGTTGCAAAACAGACCCAGAAACAGCAAACCTGGAACTGGGCTATGCTGCAGCTGAACTAATGTAGTATACAGTAAAATGTGGTGAAAAAAACTGCTCAGACAATTTAAATAGACAGAGGAATGCAAATACAAACTAAAAGTACAATAAAAGAGCAAAAGCAGGTACTTATAGTTATTCAGAAGCAACAGATGCATTAGATATTTCAGTATCTCAGTGAAGAGCTGGTTTTAATGTTCAAGTGACACCAAACAGTTTAGATTCAGCATGTCTGATTTGGTCTATGCTATAAAATGCAAGAAATTCAAAGTGCATAAAATCAGTCACAACAGCAAAAAAACAAACAAAAAAAAAAAAAAAAACAACAATCTAAATAAAGCAGCAATTCCCAGCTTAGAAGTTGTAGACCACACTCTCCCACCACAACAGTCTAGACCACAAACCCTCATAATATAAAACAACTAGTTTTTCAGCCCAAGTGTTTAAGAACTAGGACATATCAATATAACAGACACAATAGACCTTCAATGAGCAATTTCTAGCTAAGAAGAGTGTACGCTATCCTCTCCTGCCACAAGAGTTTAGATCACACATTTTCCTAATGCAAAGTAACTGGTTTGGTATATTTATATACATATATATATATATTTTATTTATTGGTTACATTAGTAAAAGCTTCATACTGTTGATTAGTTATATTTAATCTGTAAAATGTTTTAAGCTGTTTTAGTTAATATCACTTTAAGAACCTGTGAAGTATTGTGGTTTGTGATTGGTCAGTAAGATCATCTGAGTTGCAGTGGATGTTTAAATGTCTTCACTGCTTTTATACTTATCTTTATTTTTCTGATGAAGTTTTGAACGTATTAAAATAAAATTAAAGCACTAAAATCAATATTTGTTTCCTTTGCCCCTATTTTTTTGCATTTGTAACACCAGATGATGCTGCTGACCTATCTCCATGTGGATATTTTTCCTCCTCCCAGCAGATGTTTCATCATAGACACTGCCCATTCTATTGTGCCATTCACCTGATCCATTGAATCAACCACACAATGTAGGCAGTCACACACGTCAGCCTGTGCCACATCTACAACTTTAAGCATGTCCTTGGAGACCCCAGTGGAACATACCTGCAACCCCATGCTGGCTCTAAACATACATCGAGTGCTATGTAAAGACAGACCAGAATCAGGTGGAGGGAAGATAGCACGTTTCCTATGAGCTCACCTAACAACCCTCCTGTGTGGCACCTCACCCACACTTTGGCTATGGTCAGAGTCAACCGGCACTGATGCCCAATAACCACTCTACCTTGATCAAGTGTGTCACCCTCCACCTGTCCAATATCAAGAGGTCTCACTGGAATAGGTATGCATAGGGGTACTGGATGTGTCTGATGGAAATACAGGGAAAGTTAAATGTCAACTTCAAATGTTAGAGTCAACCTCAGGACCCCCCGACTGTGCTTCTGTTTGGCCACGATCATCACCAGAGTCTGACAGTATTCAGACATCAGATGACAGGAGCATCTGTAATAATAAACAACAAACACAGGAATGAGATTAATGCTACACTAAATATTTAAAATAATTTATATGATAAACTAACATCGGTCACACTATGGCAGATGGTGCAGCAGTAAAAAAACTCATTACACCCTCCTCACACATACAGATAAATGTATATATCTGACACATGGTCATCAATAAACAAAGAAAAATGTTTGACTTACCATGTGCAGATGACTCCTCACTTGTAGGGAGGATGGTCCTTGAAGAAATTAAATAAGTTAAAGATGCATTCATCACAATTGCAATAACACAGGGGGACGGTGAATACACAATTTTTGCCTGTATGTCCAATAACAATACTTTTAACTGACGCTTGGCTGACACATCCATCCGCAGCCCATGTGTAATGAACAAAAATGTATTGTTAAGTCTAATGATTTATAAATAGGTTCATAAAAAACACAGAGGAATTATTAATTATTGTTTTCTGTATTTTACTATACAATCAAATCTTAAAACTTGTCATATGTAAGCTGACCTGGAAGCTCCGCCTGGCAAATATATGTCCTCACAGGCACATCAGCACTGATGTCAATCAAATGTCATTGTGTAGTTCCCACTGAGCTCTCTGGATATCTGAGAGTGGACAGGAACTCTTAATTTAGTGTCAGTGGTGCCACGGTATCAGCCACCCCCCCCATAGCCAGTTGTTCACAGGCAACTACAGCTGCTCTTCTCCTAGCTGACAAAAGTACATCAGCGATCCTATGCTGCACCTGATCATAATTCCTGGTGTGATCCCCTACAGCATTAACATCACTAACTATCTGGTTCCAACTCTGCATTCTGTCAACCATATCCAATGTCCTCTAGCAATCAGAAAGGCACCATGGCACCTGAATGCCTGCACTATAACATCATTTTCATAGACACTGAAAGGGAATTTACATGGAGTTGTACTGTTGGATATGATAATTCTATGTGACATAAAATAGAGAAAGATATAATGCATAAATATCAAATAAGTAGATTCTACTCATATACACATATATGTTCAACATTAAGCACTGGAGACACACATTTCAGTTATTAAAATTGAAGGTTATGTGGTGGCACTGTATCACACTCACACATAAACCAATAGTTGGTCCAAAACAAGGAATACCACTTACGTAATCTATTGTTTCCCACTGAAGTAACAGGATGCCTACACATTTTCAAGACCAAACTGCTTGAAACATACCTTTTATTGTGACAACACACAGATGGTACTTTTCTCCCTGACTCCAAAACAACACGTAAATGAAAGTTTGTACAACCCAAGGAATACCACATAATTCAATTGTTATATATGCTTTCAACACAATTCCACAATGTGGACACATTTACAACTGAAAAGTCAATTTTATATGATTGTCAGTCACCTCTCACTGTGCCTAGCACTTCCCTGGAGGTGTCTTTGGGCCATCTTAGAAGTATAACTCCCCTTTGTCAATGACAGTATAGTATACTTTGTTTCCCTGAAATAATATATAAGATTGTCAGATAACCAATTTTAACAATAACACTTGTGATGAAAGTTAATAAAGTATCTGAAAAAGTAAATGCCTGTCAAACATTCCTATGCCAACAATGAACTATAAGTGCATACAGATGAAAGTTCCGTTTTCTAATGCATATATGTAAACATTTACTTTGTAACATATTAACAGATGTAGAATATACTTTAAAAATACAATCATACCTTAGCAAGATCAGAAGCCTTCTTTGCAGATAAATCAAAAAGAATAGCATTCTTCTATGTTCTTCAAATACATGTCTCCTCACCTTCAAGTTCCCTCGATGCAGTTACCTTTTTATAATGTAGATTCAGATTCTGAGCATGGTGAAGATGCAATGAGGTGCAAACTCGTTAGAATTGCTGAATCCCAAACGTTTGACTTTGTGCAGTGGATTAAACATAGTGCAGGTGCTACCTCGGTGTTAGTTGCTAATGGATTGCAGCTGTGAATGATTAGTGTGAGGGAGAAGAAAGGCACAACAGCAGTTCTCACTACCTTACCTACATTGGGTGTGTCACCCAGGATACACTTACAAAGTATAGAAGTAACTTTAGCAAGCTTTTAAATAGAAGTGAGCAGCATACATTTTTCATTGTTTTCATTAACAGTCAAACTCATCTGCTTTTGTTTAAAACTGTTTTTCACTGCCATGTATTTTTATTATACATTTAAAGGACAGTGATAGAAAATGCCCTATAGACTGAATGTCTGAACATACAACACAGATAAGTGAAGAATGAACACAATACAATAAGAAGACAGATCTATACTGGAGCAAGAAATAGTTATAAATGGTTGTGTGATCACTCACTGCACTAAATATGTAAGCCACACATGTACATACATATGAGAATGTACAAGTGTATATGTATTTTAATACTGTGGTAATAATGGGACTTGCTTGTATACACTTGCTTTCCTGTTATAAAGCTGTTTCTGTGGCAAAGAAAAATAAGACAATCCTAGCGTGTTTTTAAGGGTCATTAGTATGATGGTTCAAATTCAGAGGTGTGTAAACATCAGTAAGGTGTGTTAAAATGTATTATGCAATGTTGTTTATATTTCCTTTTTTAAAAATTAATATTTGCATGGTTCACAGCTTAGGGCAAATATGGTGAAGCAGAAAAATTCTTTAAAATTATTGGAAGTTGTTTCTGTGATAAGGGCAACATAAATTAGTGCTCTGAATTAAGTAGGTATGTAGCACACCTGTTAAATGTGATTTATCATATAGGATATGTAGATCATGGTTCAAGTACCACATTCATCTTTTAATGATGAAAACTAATAAACACTTTTTAAAAGAATAATGCATGTTGAGCTTTGCCTGTCTTGTTTCACTTTGCTTCTTATTCTTCTTCTTCTTTTGGCTGCTTCCATTAGGGGTTGCCACAGCTTTGCTTACCTATGTGCAAACACAGCATAATGCCGCAAACAATAAGCAGACATTGTCAATTTCAGAAAAAATACATTGTTACACCTTTTGCTTTCCATCTTGCAAATATGCTAAGTGGCATTGAGCTGTGATCAGCATGCTTCCACAACACCTGCAGGCTTGTCTGTCAGTTTCTAAAAAGTTACATTGCAACATTTGTTGTCTTTCATGGTGCAAACACACTAAGCAATGTTGAGTGACAGCACAGTAATGAGTGTAAAAATTACACCTGCTGCCTAACTCTACCTATGGTAATAAATTAAGACACTAGCCATGATACAGGTGAGCCAGGGTTCTAATAAAGCAAACTCTAAGTTTTATTAATGCTGGTCCACTGTAATTTCGATAACAATTAACAATATAAAATAATTATACATAAAAATAACTATGTCTAGCAAGTGGATTGAGCATACACATGATATCATATATACTATATGTCTAACTGGTGATATCAGTACAATTATGATTATACAATTAAAACTTTATTTTCTGAACTTTCATGTCACACACATATGTGGTTAAACACTCAACTCTTTATTTATCTGTATAACTAATAAGCTTGCCTGACAAACAGGTCCTCAGTTGAAATGAGCACTCTGGACAGTAATGAGTATAAAAAATACACTTATTGCCCAGCCTTCCTTGTGGCAACTGATGTACGTTCATGGCCAGAATACAGGTGAGCATGGGTTGTAAGCAAGCACACTACAAATTTTATTAATGATGTTATACTCAATTTTTACAAATAATGAGCAATATACAGAAAATTATTTATAACAATAAGCCACAACCAGGATTCTTGTATAAAATAAAATATATTATGTATTTATGACCAAACCTATTGATCGCTTTCGTCCTTAACACAAACAGGACTTCATCAGAATCAAACCATATCACCAAAATTGCCTTTTTATACAAAACCAATTAATTAACTACTTATCCAGTTTAACCTAGAATAGTGGGAAAAAATCATTGCACAGTGTATAAAAAAATCAAGCAAAGCCTGTCTCACACAAAATACAAAGCATAAAACTTTAAAAACTTCCAACCCATTAAAAATTATTCACCTCATAATTAAAACAGACTAAATAGAAGTATATTCATTTAAACCTGGGAAAGAGGTTGCTTGTAATTGTAACTGCCTGTGAAGATTAGACAAAGACAGACGAAGGCTGCCAGCCTACTCAAATAGAATTTAATACATATAACCAGCAAACGCACTGTATGAGGAAAACTAAACTGGTTATTGGTTTGTGTTCGCATTGGTCCTCAGTTTTTGGATTACTAGTTAGAATTTAATACATAATTCTATCATTTGTATACATAATTGTAAAGTACAGGCGTGTGTTTATAAATGAAAGAAAAATACTGTTCATGTGAGGCAGAGCACCTCACTGAATCTCTTCAAGAAGAATCTCGATAAGTGGATGGGAGATTGTAGGTTTGTCCCAAGGATTACTCCCATGTCACTATTAGACAGAGGGACAGTAAACTAAACCTTAAAAAGGGCACAGTATACTCAAATCAAGGGGTGGCATAAGCCATACAGAATCAGGCTAGGCTTATAATTGCCCCAGGGCAGATAGCCTAGTATGAACCTATGAACCTATGAACCTATGTAAAATGTGAACTTCAAGTTTGTTACAACATTGCCCCCTTGCTGTAAAGAAAAACTAAGTCAAGTCTTTCAAATGTGTCTTTTGAAATTGAAATGATTTTATGACATTCTTTAATCTTTAAAGTTGGTTCCGGTCAGGCTGGCTGAAGACATTCTATCTATTGTGTTAACTAAGGACTAATTGCTAGAGTGTATATGTGAAATGCCCTCTAGTGTTGTATTCTCCTTTGCAGGTGTTAGCTTGCTAAATAATGCAGTTTCTATTAGCCTGAGAACTCAGAGCAGGTGTTAAGATGATGCAATATGAATATTGGGAAAATCTAAGTGTCAACATGATGTAATCTGGGGAGGACCCAGAGACATGTCTGTTAGTGATGTTTTATAAACTATGTCTCAGAGAAAGACAAAGGAGGCATTTTGATTTGGACATCTAACTTATCAGCACTCTGCCTTGTGCTCACATGTAAGTTTTAGCACTGTGAGTTTTTGTAGGAATAGTTAAAGCTAGTAAAGATTAATTAGGTATTTTTCATTGAAGTCAGACCTGTCCTACTGTATTATTTTATGTTTCTGTGTGATCTGTGAACTCTTGGATATCTCTGTGGTGTAGTAGCTTTGTCTTGTGTTTTAATTATTTATTATTAAATATTTTTAAAACCTTCTACCTGTGGTTGGTTTGTGTAGAGATAAATTATGCCTTAGCATACATTATATATTTATAGAGTTTATTGTCTAAGCCCTTCCAATAAGCCTTAGACTGAATAGTCACATTACCATTGGATATTAATATTGCACAGTAATACTTGGACATCCTTTTAAGGGCCTTTTAGTAGCTGATATTATTAACTGGGTGGTAGCAGTAATTACTACCGTATAGTCTGGGTAAAGGGGTACAGCTGGAGAATCTGTGTCAGCCTTTCCCAGGAGTGTCTGTAAAGTGTATAAATACTTATCTCAAAGTGTGTGTGTGGTGTGTCAGCTATTTGGCAGGGACACGAAGCACTTGTTGGACAGAGAGGGTACTGGAGGATCTAGCTTGCCCAGTTAGGCTGAGACATGGACCCTATAGCTGTGCCAGTGGGGAGTCTTATTGGGGATCTGGTGAGCAAGGGAGCAGCCAGCTCCAGACTGACTGTGATCTCTGTGTGTGCACTTAAGGGAAATTGTACTTTGGCTATGTGCCCACTGAATGGTGCACAGCGATGGTTATCCCACTCCACAAAGGGGGAGCCACCACGGACCCCAGAAACTACCACCCCATTAGCCAAACAAGCCTGGTCTGCAAGGCTATGGAAAGTATCATCATGGAACTTATAAACAATGACATTGGTAATCTCCAAATGCAGGACCCCACCCAGTTTGGGTTTGTAAAAGGCAGATCATGTCTCCTAAACCTGATAGACTTCTTTGAAGCAGTCACAAAAGCTGTAGATGAGGGTATGGTGGTTCACACAGCCTATCTAGATCTCGCCAAGGCTTTCAACACCATCCCCCACTCTGGAATTATAGATACACTCACTAAACTAGGTATAAATTCCTATATCACAAGATGGGTTGCCAACTGGCTCACTGACAGAACCCACACTGTGAAAGTAGCAGACTCCAAATCCAACTTCAGACCAGTGACAAGTGGAGTATCACAGGGTTCAGTCCTGGGTCCTCTCTTGTTTGGTATCTACTTCTCTGAAGTACAGGCTAACACAGAAGGTCATTGGCTAACGAAGTTCGCAGATGACTGCAAACTAGGAGCCATAATCAATACTCTAAAAGATGTGGACATCCTAAAAAAGGGCCTCACTGAGAAATATGCCTGGTGTCAAAGCCATGGCCTCAAGCTCAATGCCAAAAAGTGCATTGTCATCCCTTTTGGTAAAAACTCTGTACCCATGAACTACCACATAGGCGGTAGTTTACTTAACACCAAAAGTGTGATAAGAGACCTTGAGACACAGGTGGACAGTAGACTCTTCTTTGATAATCACATTGTCACAGTAGTCAGGAAATACTTCTACATGGCACACCTCATCACAAAAGGTTTCTCATCCAGGAAAAAATAGGTCATTATTCCCCTCTACTCATCACTCATTAGACCCATTATAGAGTACAATGCCTCCTTTTGGTATGTACCTCACAAGACATCTACAACAACTGGAAAGGCCACAGAAATACCTCACAAAGAGGATTACAGGCCACAAACAGATGCCCTACGCAGACCGTCTCAAAAAACTACAGCTTTACTCCGTCACATATCGCCTACTTAGAGGTGATCTCTGCCTAACACACAACGTTATGTCAAACCCAGATCTTTTAGACATGCTCCACTTAAAGAAATCCCAATCCCTACGAGCTACACACTCTAGGGACCTAAACCTTGTCACCACAATAAACAAAATATGCTGGAGGGATATATTCCTGTACCAGAGACTTCCCATACTCTGGAACAAACTACCTATCTATATCAAACAAAGCTCCTCATTAGCACTCTTCAAGAAAAATCTTGATGATTGGATGGGAGATAGGAAATTCACCCCAGGGATCACTTCTGTGGCTCTGCTCAACAGTGGCTCAGGAAAATAATTTTCTTGGGTGGCGAAAGCCAGGGTACCTTTTGGCTAGGCTTATATAGGCCCTAAGGCCAATAGCCTAGTACTTACCTATGATCCTATGAACCTATGTATTAGTTATCCTTTTCTCTTCTATGAGATGACCTTTGTTTACTAGCAACACCTTGGCATCCTCACCCCTTGGATTATAGCTGACTGAATCAATAATAGCAAAAAAATAAACTTAGTAAATGAAGAACAAACTATTGAATGTTTATACAAGGCATTATTTTCTTTTTTGTTCCTAATATCATAAAGATGTTCATAAACACGTCTAAGTAAAGTTCTTTCTGTTTTACCTACGTAAAAACTTAAACATCCTTCACATAAAGCAATGTATAAAAAACATTTAGTTAAACAGTTACCTTTTACAAAACACACCTTTGATCTTAGGGTATTGTTTAAAACAACTTCTTCTTTTTCACATATATAAGGGCATTTATTATACATGCCACATTTGGTAGTATGAATTGCTCTCCTTCCACATTTTCTCATATTAAAATTAGCTTTATCAAAAAAGTCTTTACCCCTTCCCTTAGTAAAAAGTATTAGGGAATATGTTCAAGTTGAATAGGGAAAGAAATATTTACCCCTGTTGGGGGTAGAGGTATAACACGGGGTTAACAGAGATGAACAAGGAGAAATCCCAGAAGAAAAAAAATTGTGAATGTCATGGTGTTAAAATATTTCAGACAAACATAAAAAGTTAAAGATTTTTTTAGGAATAACTGGAGTATTTTCAAAACCAATGCTGACATTCTTGGGATAGTTGGAAATGAACCTTTGTTTACATATAAGCCTGGAAATTTTTTTAAAGACTTTTTTGATAAAGGAAATTTTAATATGAGAAAATGGGGTAGGGGAACAGTTCATACTACTAAATGTGGAATGTGTAATCAGTGTCCTTATATATATATATATATATATATATATATATATATATATATATATATATATACATACATACATAATATATATATATATATATATATATATATATATATATATATGTGTGTGTGTGTGTGTGTGTGTGTGTGTGTGTGTGTGTGGGAAAAGAAGGAAGTTGTTTTAAACAATACCCTAAGATCAAATGTGTTTTTTGTAAAAGGTAAGTGGTAACTAAATGGGTTGTATGCATTGCTTTATGTGAAGGATGTTCAAGTTTCTACATAGGTAAAACAGACAGAACTTTACATAGATATATTTCTGAACATCTTTATGATATTAAGAACATTGCTATTATTGATCCAGTTAGATATAATCCAAGGGGTGGGGATTCCAAAGTGTTGCTAGAAAACAATGAATTAAAATGGCAGTTACAATTACAAGCAACATCTTACCCAGGTTTAAATGAATATACTTCTATTTGGTCTGTTTTAATTACGAGGGCAAATAGTTTTTGATGGGTTGAAAGTTTTAAAAGTTTTATGCTTTGTATTTTGTGTGAGACAGGCTTTGCTTGAATTTTATTATACACTATGTAATGATTGTTTCCCACTGTTCTAGGTTAATTGCATAAGTGATTGATTGATTAATTAATTGTTTTTGCATAAAAAGGCCATTTTGGTGATATGGTTTGATTCTGATGAAGTCCTGTTTGTGTTAAGGCCGAAAACACTTAATTGGTTTGGTCATAAATAAATAATCCCCCAGATTCACTATCCTTTCGTGCAGGACTAGCTTAGTCTTGCGTGGAAGCAGCCGTTTAGGAGCAGGACGGCAGCGAGCCATGCATATTAATGAAGGCACGCTGCCTGAGCTCCTAAATGTACATGGAGTGTATATGAGTGCAGGGGGCGTGTCTGAGAGCAGAGCACTCAGAATATACATGTCCCTGAAATGAAAAACAGCAGAGTATGAATAAAAGAATGAGTGAGCCCGCTCATAGGTGTTCGCATCCCCCCAGCAACATCCCCCCACGTTTACAAGAGCAATAGTTACAACATAAAATATAAAGAAGTTTTTTTTTATGAAACAGATTAAATTTAACCATAGGTGTGAAGGTTTGCCCATTACTTAGCTATGGTTAATGCAGCTTAAATGGCACAAGAGGATAAAAAGCAAGATATATACAAATGAAGCACTACAGCAATAGTGTAATGGGCAGTGCATTCGCCTTTCAAGCAGTTGTTCCCAGTTCAAGTCCCCCTCCAGTACAATCCATTTTCCAAGTCAAATCAATGTATGATCAATTTATTTTGTTGCATAACCTACGATAACATATATTTATAACATTTATATATTTATAACATATATTTGTGAACTGGAGTACTGCATTAAATGCAGATGTAAAGTGTCATTGTTATAATGGTGCAAAGTCCACAGATAATCACAAGTGCCCCATACAGCATATGTACACAGGAATCAGGGATACAAATGAAAGGTAAAATGTGTACTGAATGATAACTCCATACAGTTTCCAAATCCACCACCTTCCCAAGAACCATTAAACATTACTGTTTAAATTAGTGTGGCAGTAAGCGGGAGTAAAACCTAGTAAGCAAGTGTAAGCACTATTAAGCAGTAGTAAGCAGGAGTAAGCATATTTAAGCAGTAGTAAGCGAGTTTAAGCCCATTTGTATGGGGGTAAGCAATGCGTACACGGGTTAAGGAATTTTGAAGCTGTCTGTAAGCATATTTCACCGACAGTTAGCATAGCTTACCCTTGTGCAAACCCATGCAAACCCACTTACAATTGCATAAAAGTGCCTTAATCACTCTGTACGCAACAGCCGATGTTCTGGCCAGAAACAAAACAAACAGCCTTTGCAGGTCTTGAACCCAGGAACCTGTACACTATACTCACAGTAGTTAACCACTAAGTCATCACAGCAGTACATAAGATTGAGGTATCACCAAACAGATCCTTACTATAGTAAATTCAAACGGAACATGTGAAAGGAATCTATATACAGTCTTATGTTGTATAACCTACTACATAACACAAATATGTAAACTGGAGTACTGCATTACTGCAATACTGTTAGTATTAAACATATTCTTTCAAGGCTGCAACGCAATGTAAAATAGATTATGATGATTTTTTTATATAATTGTTATATATATTTTTATTTTTTTATATAATTGTTACATTTGTTAAGATTTGTTTAGGTTATTTTATAGGGTATACATTGTTATTAAATTTCAAGTACTGCATTAAGCCCAGATGTGAGGTGTCATTGTAATAAAGTGTTGAAATCCCCTAATAAACACAAGGACCCCATACAGTGTACGTACATATGAATCATGGATATCAAGCACATATATTACATGTAATGAATAATAAATCAATGCCACAATGCAAATATAGTGCAACTTAAATATTAAGCAATGCTAAGCATTGCACAGTCCAGCTTAGTAGGTGTAACCAATGTGTAGGCCAGCTAACTCAGTCTGCCCATTGGTATACCCCTTTAAGCAATGCCAGCCTTAGTTAAAAATGTTTGCCCATAGCGTAAATTTTCAAAACCGTCTAATCATGGCAAAGTGTGGGAAACTAGCCCTATTTAAACCCAACAGGTGGGAATACATCTCATAACTGGTTGAAGCTTCCCCTTGTAGGCACTATGTCTGGCATGGGAGAAGGTGTGCACTTTTAGGCACAGCGCTGGGGCATCCAGGAGTCCAAAGTCATGGCAGGACTTTTTGTGAAAAACCATGACATGTGACTGCTGCAGGGCCAGTACCAGGGTTCCCAATACAAAGTGGAAGCTTGGGACCATCTCGTCCATGACCTCACCAGTGCCACTGGCATACCCCAAACTGGTGAGCAGGTCAGGCATCACTATGCCGACGTGAAGCGGCGAAAGGAGGATCTCTTGGATCAGTGGATCCAAGAGGCTAGGAAAATAGGGGAGGTCCCAGCCATGTGTAAATCAGTCCACTAGATGTTTAATAATTGCCAGCTCATGTATATTATGGATAGACATTGCTAAATATTCCTCTTATGTCTTTCGCAGTGGCAAGTGAGTGGGCTATGAACCAGGAGGCTCATGGATGTCGCTTGGAGCAGTTGCAATGTGAGGCAGGTTAGTAATACTCTTGTATGTACTGTCATAGGAAATAAATCTAAAAGAAGTAGTAAGTTACTTACCTGTATAAAACCTGTATTGTTTAAGGCATGTACTGCATACACCAGAAAATATGGCAGGAAGAGTCTCATATAGGTTGTATGTAAATAAAAGCATAATAGCCTGTCAATAAAGGTCTAACTGCTGGACTGCATGTGTTTACTCTGGTATCATATAGTAATGTAGATTTGCAATCACTTAATAGCACTGTGGTATTAAACACTGTTACCCACACTGTGCTACATAAATAAAATGTGCAGGAATGTCTGTATATAACTGGTATAATCCCAAGAGGTCATATAGTACAACTGAGAGAGACATAGACAGAAAAAAGTGAAAAGACAGACAACAAAATCCAAATAGCACATGCAACTGAGACATGAACTGTTGCATTTTTAGCACACACAGCCATGGTTTGAATCCTGGGAGTGGCAGTAGGCTGCATACAGAATCATACTCCACAACTGTACAGATAGGTCCAGAATGTCCAGTAAAGTGGCCCATATCTGCTCCCTGTCCCCCTGGGAAATCAGTGGGTTGATCCCAGACAATTAGGCAGCAAACAGGAAATACAACTGATTGTCAAACATCTATAAGAACAAATCTGTCACTCTAGCAATTCCCCAAAATGTTATGAGAGTGATAAGCCAAGTATGTCCCATCTACACCCCCATGTTGTCAAGCTGTGACCAGAGTGTGTACAGTAACAGAGTGAGATGTATGTACATAATACTAATGTGGAATCTGGTAATTTGTGTGGCAACATACAGGTAGTGCTATCAAACATTGCTCCCACAGGTCCATCAGATGCGAACACTGTGCCTAGAAATAAAAGATTGATACCCTGTACTGGCACTGTTTACTCTGGTATTGTATGGCACTGTTTGTGTTGCAGTTGCTCTGAATAATAAGGTATTACTCATCACTGTCACCCACACTGTGCTACACATTATAACTGTCCAGGAAATCCTGTATAAGAGTGTTGTAATACAAGGTCAGAATGTAAAACTACAGAAGAAATATAGACAGAAATCAGCTAAGAGATACACAGCAATATCTATATAGCACACACAACTGTGATGGACAGTGTTTTATTTTTAGCAGATACAGCCAAGGTCTGAATCCTGGGAGTGGTAGTAGGCTGCATACAGAATCATACCCCACAACTTTACAGATATGTCCAGAATATCCAGTAAATCGGCCCATATCTGCTGTCTGTCACCCTGTCCCCCTGGGAAATCAGTGGTATGATCCCAGATGTTTAGGCAGCAAACAAGAAATACAACTGATTGTCAGACATCTATGAGAACAAACCTGTCACTCTAGCAACCCCCTAAATGTTATGAGAGTAATAATCCAAGTATGTCCCATCTACACCCCCATGTTGTCAAGCTGTGACCAGGGTGTGTACAGTAACAGAGTGAGATATATGTACATAATACTAATGTGGAATCTGAAAATTTGTGTGGCAACATTCAGGTTATGCTAACAAACATTGCTCCCACAGGTCCATCAGATATGAACACTGCACCTAGAAATAAAAGATTGATACCCTGTACTGGCACTGTTTACTCTGGTATTGTATGGCATTGTTAGTGTTGCAGTTGCTCTGAATAATAAGATATTACTCATCACTGTCACCCACACTGTGCTACATAATATAACTGTCTAGGAAATCCTGTATAAGAGTGTTGTAATACAAGGTCAGAATGTAAAACCACTGGTGAATTATAGACAGAAATCAGCTAAGAGATACACAGCAATATCTATATAACACAAACAACTGTGATGGACAGTGTTTTATTTTTAGCAGACACAGCCAAGGTCTGAATCCTGGGAGTGGTAGAAGGCTGCATACAAAATCATACAACACGACTGTACAGATATGTCCAGAATATCCAGCAAATCGGCCCATATCTGCTGCCTGTCACCCTGTCAACCTGGTAAATCAGTGGGATGATCCCAGATGTTTAGGCAGCAAACAAGAAATACAACTGATTGTCAGACATCTATGAGAACAATCCTGTCACTCTAGCAACTCCCTAAAATGTTATGAGAGTAATAATCCAAGTATGTCCCATCTACACCCCATTGTTGTCAAGCTGTGACCAGGGTGTGTACACTAACAGAGTGAGATATATGTGCATGATACTAATGTGGAATCTGGAAATTTGTGTGTCAACATTCAGGTAGTGCTAACAAACATTGCTCCCACAGGTCTGTCAGATACGAACACTGTACCTAGAAATAAAATATTGATATCCTGTACTGGTACTGTGTACTCTGTTATAGTATGACATTGTTAGTGTTGGAGTTGCTTTGAATAATAAGGTATCACTTCATCACTGTCACCCACACTGTGCTACATAATATAACTGTCTAGGAAATCCTGTATAAGAGTGTTGTAATTCACTAAAGGTGTAAGAGGGAAATAGTCAAAATATGTCCCGGTTCACCTGCATATGGTCAAGACATGCCCAGAGTCTGTGAAAAAAGAGATGGACAGGTATGTGCATGACATCAATCTGGAATCTGGGAGTATGTGTAGAAACAGTTTGTTAGTGTTAACAAACAATTCCTCCACAGGTATACCAGATAAGAGGTGTATACTGCTGGTAAAACCAGGTCATGTATAAAGATGATGACAGCCATATCACTGTCCAAACTAAGGCAAAAGGGTAGTGTACTAGTACTTGTAAGGTACGGATAACAGCACTGACTAGGAAAGTAATGGGAAGTACAGGAATATACTAGTTGTTAATTGACATCTCCCCTCCACCCTATCTGCAACAATAAACTAAATACCCAACTTAATTGGTATGTGCTGACTTAACTCTAATGTTGGGACATATGTCCTATTGTTCGATAATTATTTAAATCTGTTTCTATGCATGTGCTATGTTGAAATACTCCCACATTGGTGGCATGCTGCCATCAATGTACCTGCAGGCTGTTGTAATTATCACTGAGGTCCCATATATGCATGTGTTCTGTTTGTTATGCAACTACTCCATATCTGGTGTTTGGGTTAATGGGACTATCTATGCATGCTGTTATACCTAATCTTGGAATGTGTTGACTATTACTAACTCACATATGTTGATAAAACATAAACAACATAACATGTATGGGAATGCGGGTCCCAGCAGACCCACCTTTCCCACCTCAGCTGGCCATGGTACCAGGCACCAGAACATCTGGGACCCAACCTGGGACCTCCTTGTCCATTGGTCCTGCACGACCACCAGGTGGAATTGCCTCAGGGGAAGGGACATGCCACCCCTGGGAGTGGGTGTGGACAGGAACCTGTCACCCATCGCCAGGTCTGGGTCGTGGTGTGTAGTGAGCTTCACAGGGAGTTTGGAGGTATGATACGGCAGCTTGAGGGCCGTGTGCCATGACTAGAGGGTTGGCCTGGCACTTGGACTCAGTCTCCAGCACAGCCACCTTCAGGGCTGTAAAGGTGCAGTGGTGACTGCCCATGGGTGGGGACCTCAGTCCCACTGTTTCTACTAGAGGGCTCATGGGCTTCCGAATTCCCAGCACCCCTCCCCATCAAGTGATTTACCCCCCACATGTGTCATATACCACCCCTGTATGCATCTTATTTGTCTTGTCTGTTAACCTACCCAACCTACCTCCCCAGATATACTTAATATCCCTCCCCAACATCCCACTCTCACCTGAAAAAAAGGGCAATATGCCCCCCCCAAAAAAAATATTGCCCCATATAGCTGTCCATTTTGTACATGTGTCCACTGGACACATGTAATCTGGTCTAACTGGATTTACAACATATTATTGTTGTCCTCCCCCTTCTCTCAGGGGTATGAGTGTTCAAATCTACCTCCAAATTCAGTGTATATGCACAGCCGTTGTTGTAGAAGAAATGGGCAGCTATGGACCTTCCCCACACCCTTCCTGCACATCCCTAGCTATTTTCCCTACTGGCTTTCCCTCTTTGTACCCCTTTTTCACCACTTTCTTATCAACCCTTTTTTCTTTTCTTTTAAAGAAATTAGCATGGGGTAAGCGGGAGTAAGCACTTTTAAGCAGCAGTAAGTGGGATTAAGCCTGTTTGCATGGGGGGTAAGCAATGCCTACACAGGTTAAGCAACCCACTTACTATTGCTTAAAAATGCCTTAATCACTCTGTATCCAACAGCCCATGTTCTGCCCAGCAACAAAATAAACAGCCTCTGTAAGGCCCAAAGACAGGACCCTGCACACCATAGCCAAAGTGATTTATCACAAAGCCATGTCAGATATACATAAACCTGCTGATTTCACAAACATATCATCCAGCACAGTCATTCAACAGTACAGGAAATGTATTTATACATGTAGATGCATGTGTGTGTGTGTGTGTGTGTGTGTGTGTGTGTGTGTGTGTGTGTGTGTGTGTGTATATATATATATATATATATATATATATATATATATATATATATATATATATATATATATATATATATATATATATATATATATATATATATAACTACATGTATATATATATATATATATATATATATATATATATATATATATATATATATATATATATATATATACACACACACACACATGAATATATATATATATATATATATATATATATATATATATATATATATATATATATGTGTGTGTGTGTGTGTATATATACAGTTATATATCTATAGATATAAAAGAGAACA